>NW_025201785.1:0-7340 GCF_004010195.1 Chiloscyllium plagiosum
TTTGTTTCTCAAACTGGGAGCTGCAGTAGGCTTTATTGCTGCAAACATATTAAAGATGGAGGTCAACTATTAGATGAGCTGATGTCTTTGGGGTTTTAGGGCTGGTACAGATTACAGAGAAAGGGAGATATGAGGTCAGGGCCAGATTCGAAAACAACAATGACAGTTTTAAATTTAAGACACTGCTTAACCATTGGTAAATGTAGGCCAGAGATTATGGGGTAATGGACATGATCAGTACTAAAGCACAAAAATATATACAGTGTCGAATTACTTACATCCAGAAACCTGAGTTTATATCTCATGCGAGATTTAATGAAAGTACTAGTTATGTAGATTAAAGTAAATTAAAGTGCCTCAAGAGTTTTCTTTTATTTTTTTTAAAATTAAGTTTTAACTAATTATTAAAAAGTTGCATGGCAAACTGTTACATTTTTATGTACTACAATATTGGAAAGCCATTTGTATTTCAAACTGCACTGTGGTAAATGTGTTACCAAGTTTATGGTGCAAAATGCTAGAAAGATATAGTGGGGTGTAGTTGTGCCTCCAAATTCAGTGAGGAGTTAACAAATAATGAACAATAATGAGTATGATTTCAACATCACCAGTTCACGACTCTGTTCTGCATGTAGGTTTGCTCGCTGAGCTGGAAGGTTCATTTTCAGATGTTCTGTCACCATACTAGGTAATATCTTCAGTGAGCCTCTGAATGAAACACCGGTAGTGTAGCCCACTTTCTATTTATATGTTTGAGTTTCCTAGGGTTGGTGATGCCATTTCCTATGGTGACATCATTTCCTATGGTGATGTTATTTCTGGTTCTTTTTATCAGGGGGTGGTAAATGGGATCCAAGTCAATGTGTTTGTTCATAGAGTTCTGATTGGAAAACTTGTCCTTGCAACATATATAGAGTCATAAAGTCATAGAGATGTACAGCATGGAAACAAACCCTTCAGTCCAAACCGTCCATGCTGACCAGATATCCCAACCCAACCTAGTCCTACCTGCCAGCACCCAGCCCATATCCCTCCTAACCCTTCCTATTCATATACCCATCCAAATGCCTCTTAAATGTTGTAATTGTACCAGCCTGCACCACTTCCTCTGGCAGCTCATTCCATACACGTACCACCCTCTGCGTGAAAGAGTTGCCCCTTAGGTCCCTCTTATATCTTTCCCCTCTTACCCTAAGCCAATGCCCTCTCGTTCTGGACTCCCCTACCCTGGGGAAAAGACTTTGTCTATTTATCCTATCCATGCCCCTCATAATTTGTAAACCTCTATAAGGTCACCCCTCAGCCTCTGACGATCCAGGGAAAACAGTCCCAGCCTGTTCAGCCTCTCCCTATAGCGCAAATCCCCCAACCCCGACAACATCCTTGTAAATCTTTTCTGAACCCTTTCAAGTTTCACAACATCTTTCCTATAGGAAGGAGACCAGAACTGCACGCAATATTCCAACAGTGGCCTAACCAATATCCTGGAAGAGCACAGCAGTTCAGGCAGCATCCAAGGAGCTTCGAAATCGACGTTTCGGGCAACTGCTGAGCTCTTCCAGCACCACTAATCCAGAATCTGGTTTCCAGCATCTGCAGTCATTGTTTTTACCTAACCAATATCCTGTGCAGCTGCAACATGACGGTCCAACTCCTGTACTCAATACTCTGACCAATAAAAGAAAGCATACCAAACGCCTTCTTCAATATCCTATCTACCTGTGACTCCACTTTCAAGGAGCTATGAATCTGCACTCCAGGGTCTCTTTGTTCAGCAACACTCTCTAGGACCTTACTTTCTCTTCACAGAAATATTTTTGTTTGAAGATAAAACTATCACAAAATTTATACAAATATTAGTTTTTGGTATAAGTAATAGTACTCTAGGACAATACTGAGAAAGATGCCTGGTCCTCAGCATCTGATGTCAGTGTAGCTATTCAACATTGTAATATTCACAACTTGCTTGATTTTTTTCTAAGGATCCCTCTTCAAGTCACTTCATGAATAGAATGTTTATGATAAGAATATAATCTTTTAGGTATTTTTAATCAGAAAACTAAATTTCTAATGTCAACATCGCCTTAGGGCGAGTATGTATTTAATTGTAATAAGCACACCTGTACTTTATAAGAACAGTTCACATTCTGTTGATTCCCTAAATAAAATTCAGTTTACAAGCCAGGTATTATAATTTACTCTACGAATGACAAATTCTACGAGGCATTGTTTTTAATCTGAACTGAGATCTTGCTTCTAAATCATCAAGAAAGATGAAATTGCCATGAAATGCTGCTAGAGTCACAGCAAGTAATATATTATTATTGTACACTTCTCTTGAGTTTCTGTTACATCAAAGTCCTTTTTGTGTAAATGTGTTTCTAATATTATCCTACAAACAAACATTGAATATTGAGGTCAAACGTTATTATTAATGTTCCAAGAAAATGACTCATCCGTAAAGATTGCTGTCTCTAAAATTCAATATCATTAAGAACTATTTCAAAATTAGTTGATTTTTCAAATAAATTTCTGCATCTGCTGCACCATATTAGATCCTTGAACCCTCTTGCATTTTCTTGTAAATGAGAACAATCTACCTCTTTATCTAACTAGTAAGAATCTCAAGAATTGGGCAAATTTAAGCAATAAGGATTAGTCCAAGCTAAACTTTAATCTAAATCATTAGTTTTATCAGTATTGCTGTTCACCCAGAAGCTTTCAATGTCTGTCAATTGATTTGTCTCTGATTCTATATCATTGTGGTGGATGGTGCTAATTGCAATCTTCTAAATATTATCCTTATCGTGCCTATTACCACATCACATTCAACTTTGTCCCAATTATTATATTACTACTACATACATTCATCTTTGTACATCTGTAAAGTCTTTAAAGTCCTTTAAAGTCTCTGACTGTGCAAATTCGGATGGGTTGGAGACTCGGAAGAATGATGAACTCTCTCGAACCCTTTGACTCTTGACTTGGTTGGTCTTCCTGAAAATTTGACATTTCCTGTTCCTCTCAGATTTCAGATTCAATACCTTGTTCATCCCAATATAATGATGAATGTCTTACTCTACTGGGATAAGATTCCTTTTATTTCATCTTGTAGTTCTTTCTGCTCTATGTAATATGCAAGATTTCTCTTTCTTTTTAAACCTGTCCCTCAACTTTTTAATTATATTTGATGATTGGTATAGGTTTGGGACCAGACTGGGAACTGGATGTTAATTTTCCCTTGGCAACAAGTGCTCACAGACAACTTAGGTGGTAGAATACTCAAATATGGATCATTGGGACAGTAAGTAAAAGTGAAGTTACCAAAGTCCTGCCCTCTTATTAGAAAGTTTAACCTGAGAGTTGCCATATCTTGGGCAAGTGGCAATATTGAGAAAGTAGGACCATCATTGTAACGTGGCCAGTGCAGGGATTGAACCTGTGCTTTAGTGTCACTCTCTGTGACAAGCCAGCCATTCAGCTAACTGAGCTAACCAACCCCAATAACATTGGGATGGGACTTTCCCAGATTAGTAGATGCTTGTTATGTCACATGGCAACCAGAAAGGTGACCACCCTTTGACTCTTGACTTGGTTGGTCTTCCTGAAAATTTGACATTTCCTGTTCCTCTCAGATTTCAGATTCAATACCTTGTTCATCCCAATATAATGATGAATGTCTTACTCTACTGGGATAAGATTCCTTTTATTTCATCTTGTAGTTCTTTCTGCTCTATGTAATATGCAAGATTTCTGTCACACTCAAGCCATACACGCCTTTGCACAGTGAGAGGAAGATCCCATTCAACCAGTCAGGAGACGACCATTCCATCCCTCAGGAGTTACACGGGAATAGAATGAAGCAATTCAGCTCTTTACGTAATTCCAAAGCAAGCGACGAAGCCATTCAAACATTCTAAACTGTGGCGTAGGAGCAGCTTCCCCCTGCTTACCTCAACATGTTCCAATTTGGGGGTCGAGTAACATTATTGTATCTTTCAGATCAAAGAGGGAGAAAATAGAACCTGCCTGAGAAGGAATGATCTACTCCACTTTCAGTCGTTCTTTATTCCTCCTCATACCAAATTGGGGGAACAGAAAACTTTTCACTCATCTTTACCACTCGTACAGGATTCCTGACGATGTTGCAATGAAATTTCCCCACCGCCTGAATCAAAGGAAATCCGCAAAATCCACTTATTTCAGGTGGAAATCCCATTGCCAACAGAATGTTTGAGAAGAATAACTTTCAGGTGCAGAATACTATTTGGGCAATCATCTATTTTTTGTCTTTTCGCAAGTGCTTAGGTATTGTTTGGACAAAGTGTTTTCACATCGACTTTCTGTATAGGCGTATGTCTCTGTGTGTTGGGGTACAGACAGGAATGTTTGCTTCGACCCCAAGCAGATTAGTCACTATCTCAGTGCGGGTGGAACAGAGTCAAAGAATTTCTGCTCCTGATTCGTAATCGTTTTGTTACATAAAGCCCCTCAATACTCTGCTGAGAAGCATTGCAGTCAAGAAGACCGGAGGATTTCATGAGCCATCTCTGGGTGAGATGTGGGGCCTGCATTGACAGTGAACCTGGGACTGCAACAAGGCCAATAGATAATTTCTGCTCCTGATTCGTAATCGTTTTGTTACATAAAGCCCTCAATACTCTGCTGAGAAGCATTGCAGTCAGGGAGACCGGAGGATTTCATGAGCCATCTCTGGGTGAGATGTGGGGCCTGCATTGACAGTGAACCTGGGACTGCAACAAGGCCAATAGATGAAGCACATGTTTCGGAGAGGGAAACCTCTGTAAAGAGAAAGGAGGGGGCCCTATTGTACACAGGCCTATTTTTCACGAGCATTGCCCAACCTACACCAAACTGTAGGTGATTGATTTGATGAGGAAATTATCTCTGTTGCTCTGCACGAGGTAGAAGGAGGGGTAACGACTGGGAATTGGAGAGATAGACAGGGGTGTAGAGGTGTGTATGTTAAAAAGATCGGAAGAGGTGTGGGGTCTGAAAGAGTTGAGAGTGATAGGAAGAAATGTCGGTTCTGGGTTTTAGATATATAGGAATGTAGTAGAGGTTGGAGAAGATCGGAGATATCTGGAGAGGTGCAGGGAAACATCGGGGTTATGGAGACAGGGAGACGGGAAGGGTGAAGGGGTTGGAGGAGAAAACAATGTTTTTTCAAACGTGTCGAACACAGTTTGGTGCCAGAACAACAGTTACTATTGTCGTATTGGAATATCTTGTTTTCAGTTTCTGCCAACAAATGACAACAAATCAATCGAAAGATAACATAACAGGAAACAGTCTGTGGCTGCAGGAAGAAGGACTGCAATAAAACACAGGAGCGATATCCAGGAAAGACAATGGGAAGCAATCATTACTAATATGACGCAAGATATCCTCCATGACAATAACAAGGAGATCGGCTATTGCCATGGCCACAAAGTAGTGAACAGTGCAGGAGGAAAGGCCACGTTTTCCGTTGGGCTGATTCACAATCCCTGGTAAATACATTGGAGAAGACAGAATGAAAACTGAACACAACTCAGTGCAAACGATCTCGAATTCTGACCTTCACACTCAATACCATATGAAACGTTCATTCGTGCATGTGTGAGATGTACAGATATATCGGTGTGTGTGTGCGTTTGCGTGTGAGAGTTTGTGTGTGTGTGCGCACACGCCCGCGCATCAGTGAGGGCCTATGCAGATGTTGTGATGTTGCTGCGCCTGTAAATAGTTTACGTAGACCTTGCCATTTATTCGGAGAGTTCGTCATAGACATAGCCTCTGAAACATTTAAGATTAAAGTGTTTTAGGACCAATTTGATCACAGCTAACAGATACCGCCGAAGGCAAAAAAAAACTTAGTCTTCAAAAGAAACACCTGTCCAATGAAAGTGGAGTAAACGGTTTTTCTTTTTTCTCGCTGAGGCTTTCTCTGGTTTGATGTAGTGTTTGATTGTGTGTTTGCTCACTGAAAGCAGTGAGACAGTTTTAAAGCTGCTGGTCCATACTCGCCAACGCTCTGAGACCTCTTTCCTGTGAGACCAATTGCTTGATTTTACCTTTTATGAAAAGGGGTATATAAGGTGTTTTGCAAGCATTTAAACCAACAGGAGAATGTCGTGATTATATTTTGGCTTTTCTGATAGTTTAAGTTATTTTGTGTTCTGTTCTCTTTGTTCTTATTTCATGCAGCAAATATATAAATACATTTTATTTTGTTTTAAACGAAATGGGTAAACCAGCTGCATTCTTCCTGGAATATCTGCAATAAACCTGCTTAAAGCAAGTTCTAATGTTAGGTTTGGGCCACGTTCTTGAAATGCTTTGAAGGTGCCTGATCTGATCCAAAGAAGCGTTTGATAATGAGAGAATGGATGTTATTTGCGTGAGTTTGTAAGTTATGGGAAAGGGTTGTTTCTCAAATTTGATTTTTAGATTTTTACCACCACCCGAAAACAGATATAAGACGTCTGGTTCCCTTACGTGAGACAAGCATTGTCCAAGCAACACTAAGAAAATTTATATGAAACACAGCAGATAATGGAGAGCTGAAACGTGGGAAAATTTAGATCTTACAGCTTTGTATACTCCATCCGCAGCTCCGAAATTCTGCTTGAACCTCCAGTGTTTGAAAAGGTCGTTATTTATATTAATTTGTATTTTGTTATCGGATGAAGTGGGAAAACAAATCATTAAAGCAAAATAAATGGAGCCTTCTTCATGATACAGTTGATGCACATTTTTGAGGCACGGAGTCTCCCCAATATTATGCAGCTGCTCGTTGATGAGAACGTTACGATGGGGAAAACTTGAGACTGTGCACGAGTGCAGTTTCTCCTGACAAGTAATAACCGATTCAACTGCGGATTTCTGAGATATTGTTGATTAAATCCTTCTGGCTGAGAGTAACTTTGTTATGGCTCTGAAAATGCTAAACATCTTAAGTTGTGAACAAAGCGTTCAGAGGTAATTAGATCATCACAAAAGCAAGCGTTGTTTTTACACTCTCAAATGCAGTAACACGAAGAAGAAGAAAAGATTGTGCTTTTTTTTCTGCAGCTGCCGTGAATTTGTCGCTTAAAGATTAAGTGAATAGATCAGAGACGTTTATCGCAACACTCAGCCTGCACGTCCAGCAGCCAAGTGAAATATGCCAAACTAAATTGCACAGAAGCATTGTTCTGGCCAACTTCGAAATAGTACAAAACATTTTTTTTTAATCGGAAGCTATGGTTAAGTTGAGGATAGAGATAATAAATGGGTGTGCAAATGGCAGGACGTTTATGTTGGTGTTCAAAAGTGCAGAAGCAGATATTAGTTTT
>NW_025201786.1:0-7340 GCF_004010195.1 Chiloscyllium plagiosum
ATTTCCACAGCACTATCTCCACATGGGGACCTGTCGGAAACCACACTGATCAGGGTATTTCTGTGCTGCTTGACAGCTCTATCAAAAAGAACTCCCAGCAATGTGACTGTCATGATGGGACTGAGGGGGTGATAATTGATCAGATTGTAATTATTCCCTTCTTATGGGACGGGACATAGCTGAGTTATTTTCCACATTGCCAGGGAGATGTTAGAGTTGGAGTTGGACTGAAGCAGCTTCCCCAGGGTCACGGCTTGTTGTGTAGCACAAGGCTTCAGTCCTATTACAGGAATGGAGTCAGGGCCCATTGCCTTTGTTCAGCTGTCTTTTCCTCTCACATGCAGCAAATCGAATTAGTTGAATACTGGCATCTGTGATTTTGTGGGCATCATGATGAGGGTGAGGTGTATTATCGACTCAACACGTCTGGCAGAGGATGGTGCAGATAAAACATCCTTCTCTTTTACACTGATGTGCAGGTCTGTTCCATTATTTAGGATAGGGATGTTCTCTCCTCCAGTCAGTTGTTTAATCATCCATCACCATTTATGACTGAATGTGGCAGGACTGCAGGGCTTCGTTCAGATCTGTTGGTCAAGTCTGGTAGCTTTAATGAGTTAGCATCAGGTTAAGGTTCATGTGATTCTGACTCTAATATGTTCACCCACACTCGTCACTGAGCCATAGATGGTGTTGATGGTAATGGCAGACTAAAGTGTTATCCTGACAAAAGGTTACAGGTTGTGGTTGAATGCAGGTCTGCTTCCCCTGCTGCTGTGGTCTACAGCACTACATGAACACGCAGTTTCAAGCTGCAATATCGGCAATGCAATTCTGCTGTCT
This sequence comes from Chiloscyllium plagiosum, assembly GCF_004010195.1. Classification (NCBI taxonomy): domain Eukaryota; kingdom Metazoa; phylum Chordata; class Chondrichthyes; order Orectolobiformes; family Hemiscylliidae; genus Chiloscyllium; species Chiloscyllium plagiosum. The sequence continues at coordinate 844 of NW_025201786.1, forward strand.
GTTCCCCAATTCTCACTGAGACCCATTCACCCATCAGCCCTGTACTCAGTGACCTAACCTGATTTCTGATGTGGAAATGCTTCCATTTTCAAAGTCTCATTCTGCAGAGGGTCTGTCTCCCCGGGTCTTGTTTCCAATCTGACACATGCTGCAAAAGCATTTAACTGATCTTAATTCAAATATTTAATTCACCTGAATCTTTTTCCTTGATAAATGCCACCTTCTGTGTTTAAAGTGAATGTGTTTCCTCTGTTTCTCTCCCTGACCATGATTAAGAGCTCTGTAGTGTCATTGATGCCAGCCTTATGTAGTTTCAGAGCCAATGAATTCTCTGGATTCCCAATCATCTTCAACACCTTATATGTTTTCTATTTTGGTTTGATGCCTTGTCACTCATGGTTGCCTTGTCCTCCCATGAGTATGTTTCATCTTCTTGGGGTTGCATTTCTGGTATTATCTTCCGAATTGTCCCCACAAACTTCTGCTATTGCGGCTCCATGGTCTTTCCTGCTCAGTTTCCCTTCCAATTAACTCTGGCCAGTTCCTTCCGCATGTCTTTGTAGTTACATTGCTTAATTAGAACCACATTACATCTTGAAGAAAGCATTACGTATAAACTGAAAAAAGGATTTCTGAGAGATGGGCCACGAAGAATAATTGGTGGATTTCTTAACTAGATACAAATGGAGAACGAGAGAGAGGGGATATAGATATGGAGATGTGGAAAATAAGAAAACTATATTATCGAAAGAAGTTGATATACTTCCCTCAATATTTTGGCAATTCCTGTGTGCTGTGGTCCTTTGTTTGCGCACGTACAACAGAGAAATATGTTCAAATGCTGGGTCTGATGCCATAACTTTTCTCTCCAATAATATGACAGACACTAGATTTGGAAAGAACACACTGAAATAAGTTGGGAAACCAGAAACAAGAATTTATAACACACATCTTGATAAGAATGAGAGACGAGAGTTGGGAATCCCAGAAAAGGGGGAACGTTGAGAGAAAGGGAAGGTATCACTTCAGATGAGAATCAAATAATGTTTTAATGCTTTATAAATGTTATACATCGTGTGCATCATTTTTCGTTAACTGTGTCTCCGTTGTTCATTCAGAATGTGATGTGCACATATGAACAATCTTCCTTATCTGAACACACACTGATTAAACAGTATATAAAAAATCATTTTTCCTCCATTTCAGACTGTCCTGTTGTGGTGCTAGCAGGATATATGAACACCAGCTGGCGACCAAAAGACATGACCCACTCTCACTAGTTTCCATACATACAGAAAAAGAACGACACCATTCACTGTGACAACGCACACTTCATCGGACAAAGCCACACACGAAAGTTCTTAGAAGCATGACATTCTAGACAGAAGTACATCAATAAACATATCAGTTTAGATCCTATCTACCTTCCCTTGAACAAAAAAACTGGAAATGACATCTCACAACTTAAGAAACCAAGAGCTATAAATTTAAAGACACGACATACCACCAGTGCGTCACCAGAGACTCTCACCGATGATGTTACCTAGTCATGGTGACGAAACATGTGAAAACAAACCTTCAAGCTCAGCGAGTTAACACACATACTTATAAATTGTTATTTTTTTCTTAATCGTGGAATTTGCGACTACTTTGTCACTCATGTTTTAACAGATAACGAGGTGAGGTGAGCTTTTCTGGGTGTGTGGTTTTAATTAACAGAGGGGTTCAACATCGACATCATAACAGTTTGAGGGCTTGTCGTATGACAGATTTGAACAGATTTGGGATACAAACAGTCCCAGCAGATTCCATCACTTGGCAGTTAGTGACCTAGATCTTCAAATAAAACAGGTGAGAAAATGCATTTAATTTCGTTTCCTTATGGTTGGTTAATTTAAAAGAAATGGTTTTTAATATTTCTAAAACGATCCTGAGGTTTGAAGATGGTACCCAAATTTGCCAAGGAAGTGTAAAAAGACAAAGGAAGGGCATACTTTTAGAATTAACATGTAGATTAAAAATGGGTTTCACCAGAGACAAAAGGAAAGCTGTCACCATAATGGTCAAGCACTTGGTGTATCAGAGAAGCAGGTAACTGCAGTCGAGTTCGAAAAAACTTAAATTGCAAATATGACAACTGCAGTTAGAAGATAAAGAGAGAGACTGAAAGAGAGAGAAGATAGAGAAAGAGAAAGAAAGGGAAAAGGAAGAGAGGGAGAATTTGAAAGTTAGGAGTTTGGAATTAGATAAGAAATTTAAATTAGCAGGATGAAGATGAAGGGAGAAAGTAAGGATGTATACAACCATATTAATACATTGCCATATTTCGGTGCGAAAAATGCCCAAACCGTTTTTATTTCATTTGCGAAATTGGCTCGGCAGATGGCATGTCCAGTGAACCTGTGGGTAATGCTAGTTCAGACAAAGCTGGTGGGTACAGCTTGAGAAGTATGTGCAGTGCTGTCACATGAGGGAGAAAGAGATTTTGCAGATATCAAACAGGCTATGTTGAATGCTTATGAATTGGTACTAAAGCATATAGACATAAGTTCAGAAATATAGAGATGGAACCAGGTCAGACTTATATTGAGTTTGAAAGAATTAAACACAGTCATTTTGATAGATGGGTGCAGGCCTTAAAAATGGATAAGACCTGTGAGGCTCGAAGGGAGATTATTCTGCTGGAGGAGTTTAAAGACTCACTTCCAGAGATGGTAAGAATTCATGTGAATGAACAGAAAGTTCAAGAAGTGAGCAGTACGGCAGAAATGGCAGGTGAGTATGCATTGGTGCATGAGATGAAATTTAGCTTCTGGGAGGATTTTCATCCTGTGAGGGATAGAAATTGGGAGAAGGGGAGATCCTACGTTACAAAACATAGAGAAAAGCACACTGTGAATAGTTTACCACAGGTGAAAAAACAAGTCCAAGGAATTGAAAGGAAGTGAAAGGCCTCAGGTGTTCTTACAATAACGTAGTGGAACACATAAAAATAACAGTGCCGATGGTTTAAGAAGGGCACTATGAAAAGGTGTTTTCACTGCAGTAAGCTGGGACACTCAGTGCTGGGCATTCAAGGAAGACACTTTGGGAAAAAAATGTTATAAAGGAGTTTAAGCCAGTGGCATTAGTGAACCTGGTAAAGGAGACCCCAAGTGGAGCCGAGGAGCTGCAGGAGAGTGCACAGCCTAGGCATGGGCTGTGTATGGAGTCAGTGCCTGATCCCTATAAAGAATTTGCCTCCGTAGATAAACCTTAATAAGGAAAACCGGGGTGTGGGCGGAGGACAAATAGTTATAATTTTCCAAGATACGGGATCTGCTCAGCCTCTAATAGTTGAGAAGTAAGGGACCAGAAAGGCACAACAGATCAGGCAGCATTCGAAGAGCAGGACAATCGACACATCAGGCATAAACCCATCATCAGGATTGTGGCGGGGGCACAAGGGGGCTGAAAAATAAATAGGAGGGTACGAGCTGGGCTCTCTGTAGGGTCACTGGGAGGGCGATAGCAAAATTTAGGTGGGAGTGATTGCTATATGTTGGAGGGGAGGGTGGAGTGGATAGGTGGGAAGGAAGATGGACAGTTAGCACAGTTCAAGAGGGCAGAGCTAAGATGAACAGTTGGATCTGGGTTGAGGCTGGGGAAGGGAAGATTTGGAAATTGGTGAAGTCAACGTTGATGCTATATAGTTTGAGGGTTCCAGCTGTCCTACCACCTATCCACTTCACCCTCCTCTGCGACCTTTCACCATCAGATATTACCTGCATTTACTGATCGCCTTCCAAGCTCCCTTCCACCCAGCTCCACCCCCACCCTCCTATTTAATTCTCAGCCGTTTTCCCCCTCCCTTACCCCACACTTTCCTGATGAAGGACATATGCCTAAAACGTCAATTCTCCTGCCCCTCGGATGCTGCCGACCTTCTGTGCTTTTCCAGCCCCACACCTTTCAACTCTGATCTCCAGCATCTGCAGTCATCACTTCCCCTCCGCCTCTAATAGTAAGAGATGGAAGTATTTTCACTCTTTCTGACATGTTACTCAACAGCGTGATAATTTGTGGAATGGGGACATAAATTAAACATTCCCTGTGTAACATTTGGTTGGAGTGCCAGTCAAGGTTGGGGAAGTAACAGTGAGATTGAGTGACAGGGTGTCGTTCCAGGAATACAGTTTGTTCTTGGGAATAATTTATCAGGATCCAAGGTGGGAGACGCACCCCCCTTGTGGTGGAGAAGCCAAAGTAAGACCAGGGAACTTGGCAATTAAAAGAAAAATACACAGGGATTTTTCCAGACAGTGTAGCAACAAGATCCCACTGTCATAAGTTCCAGCAGGAAGGAAAACCGAAAGAAAAAAACAAAGGAGTTGATGCACGGAAGACTCAGGCTAAAGCATTTCTAGTGGCTGGAATGCACAAGGACGTGGTTAATTTTGTTGTACATGTCATACATTCCAAATATTAGGTACATTCCAAATATTAGGTACGTCACAGGCAGTAATAAAACCAGCACCGTTGTTGCCAATTCCTGTATTCGAAGAACCTTTCACATGGGTTATGATTAATTGTGTAGCTCCCCTTTCTGAAATAAAAGTGGAAACCAACATCTACTGATCATAATGGATGTGTCTACCCGATTTCCATGATAATTCCATTATGGGGTCTAAAGGCAAAAAGGGAGGTAGAGGAGCTAGTAGGTACCTTTACTCACTGTGGGCTACACGGTGTGATTCAGTCAGAACAAGGGTCTCATTTTACCGCGCAGCTGATTAAGGACGTCATGGATAGCTTCTGCATACAGCAGTTTGAATCAAATGCGTCCCATCCCGAATCCGAGGGAGCCTTGGAAAGTTGGCATCAGAAGCTGAAGACAATATTAAAGGTGTACTGTCAGAATTACCCGAATGATTGGAATAAAGGCGTCTCATTATATTGTTTGCCATTAGAGATAACCCAAATAAATCTACTCACTTTACTTCCTTTGACTTAATATTCGTACTTGAAGTGAGAGGTCCTTTGAAATTAATTAACTATAAATTGACAGAACCGAAGTCGGAGATCTCACACTTGGATTATGTAACTGAGGTGAGGGAGAGTTTCGATGGAGTAGGTGAGTTATCTAAACAGCACCTGAAGAGGGCACAGTATTGATTGAAGCAGGTGGCAGATAAAAACTCTGAAACTTTGATGATTTCCGGTGGGGATGAGGTATTAGTATTGCCACCAGTGGTAGGAAATCCCTTCAAAGCTAGGTTTAGTGGCCCCTTTCAAATTAATAAAAAATGTTGAGTCTAACAGTTAAACTATCTGGTAAAGCTACCGGATATGACAAAAATATTAGAGAATGTCATGTGAATGAATAATGTTCCAGACACATTTAAGACTCAGGAACAGAGTTGTGACCAGATGAACAAATTGTGTAGTTTATCTGTATGATGTAGTGATGTTTAGCAAGTGATTGAAAGCTCAAATGTTACAGTTGGCAGAGCATGTTGACCGATTACAAGAAGCAAACTTGGTAATAAACTTAAATAAAACAGAATTCGCGAAGGCAGAGGTGACGTTCTTAGGACATTACATTGGCCATGGAAGGTTGCCCCCATGGAAAACAAAGACGAAAAGCTTTGAGGAATTTCTACGACCATCCTCGAAGAAAGAGGTGCTTCGATTTTTGGAACTGAGTGGATTCTATCGGAAGTTTGTTGCAAACTTCAGCAGCGTATTGGCACCACTGATGGATTTATTAAAGAAGAACACAGAAATGTGGTGGAGAGAACAATGCCAGGAGGCTTTTGAGAATTGTAAAGCAGGATTAATCACCACACCAGTTTTAGCTGCACCAAATATTTTGAAAATCTTGGAAAATTGTAGCTGCACCAAATATTTTGAAAATCTTGGAAAATTGTATTTGATGCTAGGGTTATAGGGCTCGGAGATGTACTGATACAGAAATATGATGATGGAATTGGGTGACCAATTGGCTACTGTCGATACTTGTCAATATCCACCAGAAAGAAACACAACATTTCCATTATTGAAAAAGAATGATTAAGTTTCGCACTGGACTAACAATATTTTAATGTTAATATGACAAAAAAATGTCGGAGATGATTGTGGATAACGACAAACCACTCGCATTTTTTTGAATATTTAAAGGCCAGAATATGAGAGTATTTAATTGGAGTCTTGTCTGACCGACTTTAAACTTACAAAATGTACATGCTGTGGGTCCTAAAATGTGATAGCAGATGTGTTATCGCAGATTTAAAGGAAAAAGTTTAAATAAGTTTTGACTTATTGCAGTGTTACATATGTGTACAGAATTAATATGTGTGGTATAGCTGAGATTAATACTTTTGTAATTCATAATAATGGAATTAAGAATTAGAGGAAAAGAAATGAAGCCATCTTTTCATTCTGCTGGTTCATGTTCTTTTTCTGAAGAGGGGAAGCTGAAAGCATGTCCAGTCACTTTAAGACAGAATGGGTTTTGC
>NW_025201787.1:0-4533 GCF_004010195.1 Chiloscyllium plagiosum
CGCTGTACAGCTTCCTCCCTAATATATACTTTGACAGACAGATATATACTTATCGAGGACACACAGGAGCTTTTCCTTGAATAAGCTCCACATTTCTAGTGTGCTCATCACCTGCAGTTTCCTTCCCCATCCTATGCACATCCCATACACATACCAATGTTCAGGGCGATGTTAACATTGGGATGTGTATGGGATTGACACAGGGCTATGTGAACATTGGGATGTGTATGGGACTGACACAGGGTATGTGACCATCGGGATGTGTATGGGATTGACACAGGGCTCTGTGAACTTTAGGATATGTATGGGATTGACACAGGGCTACGTGAACATTGGGATGTGTGTGAGATTGACACAGGGCTCTGTGAACATTGGGATATGTATGGGACTGACACAGGTCTATGTGAGCATTGGGATGTGTTTGGGACTGACACAGGGCTATGTGACCATTGGGATGTGTATAAGACTGACACAGAGCTATGTGACCATTGGGATGTGTGGAAGACTGACACACGGCTATGTGACCATTGGGATGTGTATGGGACTAACACAGGGCTATGTGAGCATTGGGATGTGTATGGGACTGACACAGAGCTATGTGAACATTGGGATGTGTATGGGACTGACACAGGGTATGTGACCATTGGGATGTGTATGGGATTGACACAGGGCTCTGTGAACTTTAGGATATGTATGGGATTGACACAGGGCTAAGAGAACATTGGGATGTGTGTGAGATTGACACAGGGCTCTGTGAACATTGGGATATTTATGGGACTGACACAGGGCTATGTGAGCATTGGGATGTGTTTGGGACTGACGCAGGGCTATGTGAACATTGGGATGTGAATGTGATTGACACAGGGCTATGTAAACTTTGGGGTGTGAATGGGATTGACACAGGGCTATGTGAACATTGGGATGTGTATGGGACTGAAACAGGGTTATGTGAACATTGGGATGTGTATGGGATTGACACAGGGCTATGTGAACATTGGGATGTGTATGGAACTGAAACAGGGCTATGTGACCATTGGGATGTGTGTGGGATTGAAACAGAGCTTTGTGGACATTATGATATGTATGAGGTTGACACAGGTCTCTGTGAACATCGGGATGTGTATGGGATTGACACAGGGCTATTCGAACATTGGGATGTGTGTGGGATTGACACAGGGCTTTGTGGACATTATGATATGTATGAGGTTGACACAGGGCTATGTGAATATTGGGATGTGTATGGGATTAACACAGGGCTATGTGAACATTGGGAATTGTATGGGACTGACACCAGGCTATGTGAATATTGGGATGTGAATGGGATTGACACAGGTCTATGTGAACATTGGGAATTTTATAAGACTGACACACGGCGATGTGAACATTGGGATGTGTATGGCACTGACACAGGGCTATGTGAACGTTGGGATGTGTTTCGGATTAACACAGGACTGTGTGAACATTGGGATGTGTCTGGGATTGACACAGGGCTATGTGACCATTGCGATGTGTATGGGATTGACACAGGGCTATGTGAACATTGGGATGTGTATGGGACTGACACAGGGCTATGTGAACATTGGGATGTGTTTGGGACTGACACAGGGCTATGTGAACATTGGGATGTGTATGGGACTGACACAGGGCTATGTGAACATTGGGATGTGGAGGGGACTGACACAGGGCTCTGTGAACATTGGGATGTGTATGGGACTGACACTGGGCTATGGGAACATTGGGATGTGTATGGGATTGACACAGGACAATGTGATCATTGGGATGTGGAGGGGACTGACACAGGGCTCTGTGAACATTGGGATGTGTATGGGACTGACACTGGGCTATGGGAACATTGGGATGTGTATGGGATTGACACAGGACATTGTGATCATTGGGATGTCCCACACACACCCCAAAGTTCACATAGCCCTGGAGGGGACTGACACAGGGCTATGTGAACATTGGGATGTGTATGGGACTGACACAGGGCTATGTGACCATTGGGATGTGTATGGGACTGACACAGGGCTATGTGACCGTTGGGATGTGTATGGGACTGACACAGGACTATGTGAACATTGGGATGTGTATGGGACTGACACAGGGCTATGTGACCATTGGGATGTGTATGGGACTGACACAGGGCTATGTGAACATTGGGATGTGTATGGGGTTGACACAGGGCTATGTGAACATTGGGATGTGTATGGGGTTGACACAGGGCTATGTGAACTTTGGGGTGTGTGTGGGACTGACACAGGGCTCTGTGAACATTGGGATGTGTATGGGATTGGCACAGGGCTTTGTGACCATTGTGATGATTATGGGACTGACACAGGGCTATGTGAACATTGGGATGTGTATGGGATTGGCACAGGGCTATGTGACCATTGGGATGTGTATGGGACTAACACAGGGCTATGTGACCTTTGGGATGTGTATGGGACTGACACAGGGCTATGTGAACTTTGGAACGTGCATGGGGTTGATACAGGGCTGTGAGAAGAAGGTGGGACAATGAGATGTGCATGATATTGCTATGGCACTGAGGGAAGAGATTGGGACACTGGGATGTGAATGGGATATATACAGGGCTATGGGGAGCGATTGGGACAGTGGGATGTGTAAGAGATGGATGCAGGTCTATGGGGAGAGATTGCGACTTCTGATTGTGTGTGAGATTGACTCTGGGCTGTGGGAAAATGGGATGCTGAGTGGGCTTTGTTGATTGACACAGGTCTATGGGAAGTATGAGCCAGTGGGATTGATGTGAGATTGGTGCAGCTTGGAGATAAAGGAATTGGACAGTGAAAAGAATGTGGGATTGTTACGGTGTCCTGGGAAGGCAGTGGGACAGTGGGATTAGTCTGGGAACGGGGAGGTCTTAGGAGGAGAGGGAGAAGGAATGTGGGATTCATTTGAAATGATGCAGGGCTATGGGAAAAGGAGAGGGACTGTGCGGGTACTGTAGAATTGATGCAGAGCTGTATTGGGTATAATTAAAGGTCGACCCAGGGTTTTGTGAAGGTAACATATAAATGGGGTCTGTGTCGAATTGATATGAGAGGGAAGATGGACAGGGCTACTTGTGTGGGATTGATATGAGCTATTGCAAGAGAACGCGATAGTGAGGTCAGTCTAGGATTGATACAGGACTGCAGAGGGAGAGATGGATCGATGTTTAGTTTGAGGAAGACACATGACTATAAAAGGATGGGAGAGCAGGATTTTTACAGGATGAGTCTTTGGGAGGGGAGAGACACTGAGGTTACTGTGGGATTGATATGGGACAAAAGTGGGTCAGTGGGAATAGTTGGGGATACAGAGAGCACTGTGTGAGATTGAAGGATTGAGGCATTATACTGAACCGCTGCTGGATCACTGGGAGTGAGAGGGACGGGGGGATCCGTTTTCTGTTGCCATGGAGGATGGAGCAAGACATTCAGATAAGCATTCATCCATTCCTGAAATCGCCTGACTTCAGTAAAGGGCTACAGGAAGGATTTGGGAGAGGGGGTGGTCAGTTAAGGATTCATATTGAGCCATGGAATATGATGGGTCAGTGAGGGCAGTGGGATGTGTATGGAATTGATACAAGGCTATGGGGAGAATTTGGGGCATTGGGCTCTGCATAGGTTTGATACCAGGGTATGGGGAGAGACTGGGACATTGGGATGTGTATGGGGTTGATACCGGGCTATGGGGAGAGACTGGGACAGTAGTTCGTGTGTGGGGTTGCTAGAGGGTTATGGGCAGAGATTGGGACAGTGGGATGTTTATGGAATTGATACAGGGCTTTTGGCAGAGGTTGGGCCATTTAGATGTGTATGGGATTGATACCGGGCTATGGGAAGAGATTGGGACGTTGAGATGTGCATGGGATTGCTATAGCACAGTGGGAAGAGATTGGGACACTGGCATGTGAATGGGATATATACAGGGCTATGGGGAGAGACTGGGACACTGGGATGTGTATGAGAAGGATGCAGGTCTATGGGGAGAGATTGCGACTTTGGAATGTGTGTGAGATTGACCCTGGGCTGTGGGAAAATGGGATGGTGAGTGGGCTTTGTTGATTGACACAGGGCTATGGGAAGTGTGAGCCAGTGGGATTGATGTGAGATTGGTGCAGCTTGGAGATAAAGGAATTGGACAGTGAAAAGAATGTGGGATTGATACGGTGTCCTGGGAAGGCAGTGGGACAAACAACAAAGAACAAAGAAAATGTACAGCCCAGGAACAGGCCCTTCGGCCCCTCCAAGCCTGAGCCGATCCAAACCCACTGTTTAAACCCATCGCCCAATTCCTCAGCATCTGTCTCCCTCTGCTCCCCACCTACTCCTGCATCTGTCCAGGCGCATCTTAAATGAATCTACCGTGCCCGCCTCTACCACCTCTGCTGGCAACGCGTTCCAAACACCCACCACCCTCTGTGTGTGAAGTACTTGCCGCGTGTATCCCCCTTAAACTTTCCACCTCTCACCTTGAAAGCGTGACCTCTGGTTATTGAATCCTTCACCCTGGGAAAAAGCT
>NW_025201787.1:4590-7341 GCF_004010195.1 Chiloscyllium plagiosum
GACTTGCCAGCTCTTATACACAATACCCCGTCCAATGAAGGCAAGCTTACTGAATGCCTTCTTGACCACTCTATCCACCTGTGCAGCAACCTCCAGGGTACAATGGACCTGCACTCCCAGATCTCTCTGCCCATCCACTTTTCCCAAGGCTCTTCCGTTCATTGTATAATTCGCTCCAGAATTAGACTTCCCAGAATGCATCACCTCACATTTGTCTGGATTGAACTCCATCTGCCACTTCTCCGCCCACCTCTCCAGTCTATCTATATCCTCCTGTATCCTTTGGTAGAATTTTTTTGTTTTGCTCAACGGTACATCAATTTCTTTACTTTTAGGCAACACAAAATTTGAAGCCAATGTAAGTCAGGGTGGGGCTCGAATAATGCCTGTTTCTGGATAAAATACGTCTGACTCCACCTGAAAACTGTGACAGATTCTGAACAGGACCTCACACCTAGAATTCAGTCGCAGACCTTTCATATTCCCATCGTATTTTCCTGCTTGAAGTTTGGAAGGTTGGACAGACAGCGCTGACACTTTTAGTTATCCCAGGGCACTGACTTTAAACCGATTCTGGAATCTGCATCTTAATCAATCGAAACTTTGGAACAGAGTTCTCCAAATCCTACTTTTGCAGTTTAATTTGTAAATTAACATTTCCAGGAATGTATGAAAGGAGAAAAGCTTTTGACTCATTTGCCCCTCTCCTGCGCTGACTGAGTTCCAGACTCAAACTGAAGCCTTCTCTGATCCTGCACCCAGCTTAACACTGTACCGTTGAGTTTAGATTGTCCCTCCTCTAACATCCGAAATCCATCGGCTCGCATCTGGCTTTATTTCATCTGCAGGAGGCTGAGAGGTGATAACGTGCAAAGTGTAAGGTGTGTTTTAAACTGCAAAGCTGAGACAAATGAGTCCAAAAGTGTCCATCAGTTAGCCATTTTAAGTTTGCTCAAGGCAGCCATTTCATGTTCGCACAGCACTGACAGAGACGTTATTAACAGGAAAAGGAAAGAATGAGTGGGACTTGGGAGTCCATGTGCAAGTGAATGCAGCATAAATTCACTGAACTATAGCTGTGATGTGTATGGGATTGATACAGGGTGATGGGGAGAAATTGGGACATTGGGATGTGTATGGGATTGATACAGGGCTATGGGGAAAGATTGGGACATTGGGATGTGTATGGGATTGATACAGGGTGATGGGGAGAGATTGGGACATTGGGATGTGTATGGGATTGATACAGGGCTATGGGGAAAGATTGGGACATTGGGATGTGTATGGGACTGATACAGGGCAAGGGGGAGAAAGTGGAGCATCAGGGTGTGGGTGGGATTGATTCTGGGTTTTGGGGAGAAACTGGGATGTGAATGGGATTGACACAGGGCTATGGGAAGACATTGGGACATTAAGATGTGTATGGGACTGATACAGGGTGATGGGATTGTAACATTGGGATGTGCATGGGACTGATAAAGTTTGGTGTGGAGAGATTGGAACATTGCGATGTGTATGGGGCTGCTACAGGGCGATCAAGAGAGATTGGAACACTGGGATGTGAATGGGATTGAAATAGGGTGATGGGGAGAGATTGGAAAATTGTGGTGTGTATGGGATTGGTACAGGGTGATGGGGAGAGATTGGAACATTGGGATGTGTATGGGGCTGAATAAGGATGATGGGGAGAGATTGGAACATTGGGATGTGTATGGGGCTGAATAAGGATGATGGGGAGAGATTGGAACATTGGGATGTGTATGGGACTGACATAGGATGATGCGGAGAGTTTGGAACATTGGGATATTATGGGATTGATACAGGGTGATGGGGAGAGATTAGGACTTTGGGATGAGTATGGGACTGATACAGGGTGATCGGGAGAGATTGCTGCATTAGGATGTGTCTGGGATTGACATAGGGTGATGGGGAGAGATTGGAAAATTGGGATGTGTATGGGGCTGATGCAGGACAATGGGGGGGAGATTGGATCATTGGGATGTGTATGGAACTGATACAGGCTGATGGGGAGAGATTGGGACTTTGGGATGTGTATGGGACTGACACAGGGTGATCGGGAAAGATTGCTGCATTAGGATGTGTATGGGATTGACATAGGGTGATGGGGAGAGATTGGAAAATTGGAATGTGTATGGAACTGATACAGGGTGATGGGGTGAGATTGGGACATTGGGAAGTGTATGGGACTGATACAGGGTGATGGGGAGAGATTGGAACATTGGGATGTGTATGGGACTGATATAGGTTGATAGGGAGAGATTGGAACATTGGGATGTGTATGTGGATGATAAAGGAGTGATAGGGAGAGATTGGAACATTGGGATGTGTATGTGGATGATAAAGGAGTGATAGGGAGAGATTGGAACATTGGGATGTGTATGTGACTGATACAGGGTGTTGGAGAGAGATTGGAACATTGGGATGTGTATGTGGATGATAAAGGAGTGATAGGGAGAGATTGGAACATTGGGATGTGTATGTGACTGATACAGGGTGATGGAGAGAGATTGGAACATTGGGGAAGTGAATGGGGTTAATCCAGGGTGATGGGGAGAGACTGGACAATTGGGATGTGTATGGGAGAGATACAGGGTGATGGGAAGAGACTGGACTATTGGGATCTGTATGGGACTGATACAGGATGATGGGGAGAGACTAGAACACTGGGATGTGTAAGGGACTGAGACAGGGTGATCGGGAGAGATTGGAACATTGGGATGTGTATGGGAC
>NW_025201788.1:0-1079 GCF_004010195.1 Chiloscyllium plagiosum
GAGGTAAGAGTCTGGAACACAGTGCCTGAGAGTCTGAGATAGGAGGTGTTAATCCAGGGGTTAGGGTCTGGAATACAGTGTCTGAGAGTGTGGAATAGGCCAGTTTAATGGAGGGGTTAGGGTCTGCAACACAGTATCTGAGAGTGTGGGGGAGGCCAGATTAATCCGGGGGTTAGGGTTCCCAACACAATGTATCAGAGTGTGGGGGAGGTTGAGTCAATCCAGGGGTTAGGGTCTGAAACACAGTATCTGAGAGTGTGGGGGAGGCCAGGTCAATCCAGGGGTTAGGGTCTGGAACACAGTGCCAGAGAGTGTGGAATAGGCCAGATTACTCCTGGGGTTATGGTCAGGAAGACAGTGCCTGAGAGTGTGGGGTAGGCCGGGTCAATCCAGGGTTAGGGTCTGGAACACAGTGCCAGACAGTGTGGATAGGCCGGATTAATTCAGGGGTTAGGGTCTGGAATACAGTGTCTGAGAGTGTGTGATAGGCCAGATTAATCTAGGGGTAAGGGTCTGGAACACAGTGTTTGAGAGTGTGCGGTAGGCCGTGTCAATCCAGGGGTTAGGGTCTGGAACACAGTGCTTGTGAGTGTAGGATAGGCTGGTTTAATCCAGGGGCTAGGGTCTGGAACACACTGCCTGAGATTGTTGGACATGCCAGATTTATCCAGGGATTAGGGTCTGGAACACAGTGCTTGAGAGAGTGGGATAGGCCGGATTACTCCAGGGGTTATGGTCAGGAAGGCAGTGCCTGAGAGTGTGTGGGAGGCTGGTTTAATGCAGAGGTAAGAGTCTGGAACACAGTGCCTGAGAGTCTGAGATAGGAGGTGTTAATCCAGGGGTTAGGGTCTGGAATACAGTGCCTGAAAGCTTGGGATAGGCCAGTTTTATTCAGGGATTAATCCAGGGGTTAGGGTTTCGAACACAATGTCTCAGAGTGTGGGGGAGGCTGAGTTAATCCAGGTGTTAGGGTCTGGAACACAGTGAAAGAGCGTGTGTGGGAGGCTGGTTTAATGCAGTGGGATGGGTCTGGAACACCGTGCCTGAGAGTGTGCAAGACGCCGGATTAATTCAGGGGT
>NW_025201788.1:4867-7341 GCF_004010195.1 Chiloscyllium plagiosum
AGTGCCTGAGAGTGACGGGGAGGCCGGGTCAATCCAGGGGTTAGAGTCTGGAACAAAGTGCCTGAGTGTGTCGGGGAGGCCAGGTCAATCTAAGGATTAGATTCTGGAACAGATTGCCTGAGAGTGTGGGGTAGGCCGGATTAATCCAGGTGTTCGGGTCTGAAACACAGTGCCTGAGCGTGTGGGCTAGGCCGGATTAATCTGGGTGTTAGGGTCTGGAATACAGTGCCTGAGAGTGTGGGGAGGCTGGGTCAATCCAGGGATTAGGATCTGGAACAGTGCCTGAGAGTGTGGGATATACCCTGTCAATACAGGGATTAGGTTCTGGAACAGAGTACCTGAGAGTGTGGGGTAGGCCGGATTATTCCAGGGGTTTGGTTCTGGAACACAATGCCTGAGAGTGTGGGGTCGGCCATATCAATCCAGGGGTTTGGTTTTGGAACACAATGCCTGAGAGAGTGGGTTAGGCAGGATTAACCCAGGGGTTAGAGTCTGAAACAAAGTGCCTGAGAGTATGGGGTAGGCCGGGTCAATCCAGAGGTTAGGTTCTGGTACACCGTGTCTGAGAGTGTGGCGGAGGCCGGTTTAATGCAGGGTTTACAGTCTGGAAGGCAGTGTCAGAGAGTGAGGAGGCGGCCAGGTCAATCCAGGGGTTCGGGTATGGAACACAGTGCCTGAGGGTGTGGGGGTGGCTGGGTAAAGCCCGGTGTTAGGGTCTGGAATACACTGTCTGAGAGTGTGGGGTAGGCTGGGTCAAACCAGGGTTTAGGGCCTGGAACAAAGTGCCTGATTGTGTGGTAGAGGCCGGTTTAATGCAGAGTTTAGGGTTTGGAACAGAGTGCCTGAGAGTGTGGGGTTGGCCGGATTAATCCAGGTGCTCGGGTCTGGAACACAGTGCCTGAGAGTGTGGGATAGGCTGGATTAATCCAGGTGCTAGGGTCTGGAAGACAGTGCCTGAGAGTGCGGGGTAGGCCGGATTAATCCAGGGGTTAGGGACTGGAACACAGTGCCTGAGAGAGTGGGATAGGCCGGATTACTCCTGGCGTTAGGGTCTGGAAGACAGTGCCTGAGAGTGTGGGGTAGGCCGGGTCAATCCAGGGGTTAGGGACTGGAACACAGTGCCTGAGAGTGTGGGTTAGGCTGGGTGAATCCAGGATTAGCTCTGGAACAACGTGCCTGAGTGTGTCTTGGAGGCCGGGTCAATCCAAGGATTAGATTCAGGAACAGAGTGCCTGAGAGTGTGGGATAGGCCGGATTGATCCAGGTGCTAGGGTCTGGAACACAGTGCCTGAGAGTGTGGGATATGCCGTGTCAGTACAGGGATTAGGTTCTGGAACAGAGTGCCTGAGAGTGTGGGGTAGGCCGGATTATTCCAGGGGTTAGTGTCTGGAACACAATGCCAGAGAGTGTGGGGTAGGCCGGATCAATCCAGGGGTTAGGTTCTGGAACACAGTGCCTGATAGAGTGGGTTACGCAGGATTAATCCAGGGGTTAGGGTCTGGAACAAAGTGCCTGAAAGTGTGGGTTAGGCTGGGTCAATCCATGGGTTAGGTTCTGGAACACCGTGTCTGAGAGTGTGGCGGAGGCCGGTTTAATGCAGGGTTTATGGTCTGGAAGACAGTGTCAGAGAGTGAGGAGGAGGCAGGTTAATCCAGGGGTTAGGGTCTGGAACACAGCGCCTGAGGGTGTGGGGGTGGCTGGGTAAATCCAGGTGTTAGGGTCTGGAATACACTGTCTGAGAGTGCAACACAGTGCCCAAGCGTGTGGGGTAGGCCGGGTCAATCAAGAGTTAGGGTCTGGAATACAGTGTCTCAGAGTGTGGGGTAGGCCGCAATAATCCAGGGGTTAGGATCTGGAACATAGTGTCTGAGAATGTGGGATAGGCCGGGTCAATCCAGGGGTTAAGGAGTGGAACAAAGTGCCTGAAAGTGGGGATAGCTCGGGTCAATCCAGGAGTTAGGGTCAGGAACACAGTGCTTGAGAGAGTGGGATAGGCTGGTTTAATCCGGGGTTCGGGTCTGGAACACAGTGCCTGAGAGTGTGGGATAGGCCGGATTAATCCAGCGGTTATGGTCTGGAACAAAGTGCCTGAGAGCATGGGATAGGCCGGATTAATCCAGGAGTTAGGGTCTGGAACACAGTGTCTGAGAGTGTGTGATCGGCCAGATTAATCCAGTGGTAGGGTTCAGGAACACAGTGTCTGAGAATGTGGGATAGGAGGTGTTAATCCAGGGGTTAGGGTCTGGAATACAGTGTCTGAGAGTGTGGAATAGGCCAGTTTAATGCAGGGGTTAGGGTCTGCAACACAGTGTCTGAGAGTGTGGGGAGGCAGCTTTAATGCAGGCGTTCGGGTCTGGAACACAGTGTCAGAGAGTGTGTGGGAGGCTGGTGTAATGCAGTGGGATGGGTCTGGAACACAGTGTCTGAGAGTGTGGATAGGTCGGATTAATCTAGGGGTAAGGGTCTGGAACACA
>NW_025201789.1:0-1172 GCF_004010195.1 Chiloscyllium plagiosum
TGTTGACCTGGAATGCACAAAGATATGGTTAACCTCTGGCATACATGTCATACATGCCAAATAATAGGCAGGCCACAGGCAGTAATGAAACTAGCACTTGCACTTCTGTCGCCAATTCACACATTCAGAAACCCATTCGTGTGGCTTATAAATGAGTGACCCTCTGGAAAATTAAAGGAGAGAAAGAATTGGAGAAACAGGTGCTAGTTTCTGCCCCACAGAGTGAGGAATCAATTCCAAATGTTGTGTATTTTGATGTGCCTCAAAATATGTTAAAATGTAGAAATCCTTGAGCAGTGGGATAGGTACGGAAAGAATCTGCCTCAGGAGCATAGAACGCGGTTGAAAAGTTTGTTATTGCAATATGTGGACATATGTAAGAATCATGTGGGGAGAACTAATGCCATTGTACCTGAAGTAGAGGTATGGAGTACTATTCCGATAATCAACACCCCTATCGGCTTAATTCTTTCAAAGCCAGACAGGTCCAGAAGGAGGTGGAGGCTATGCTCAAAGAAGTCATCATCGAACCTAGCCAGAGCGAGTGGAGCTCGCCGATTATCTGCGTTCCCAAACCGGATAGGACTCAATGATTATGTTTAGATTATTGGGAGGTCAACACTGCTACAAAATCAGACTTATATCTAATACCGACATTGGAAGACTCTATCGAGAAAGTTGGACAAGTCAGTTACATCACGAAGTTGGACTTAATGCGTGGTTTCTGGCAGGTACCTTTATCAGAGACGGCAAAATAAATTTCTGAATTGTAACGCCAAATGGATTGTATCAATTCAAAGTGATGCCCTTTGGAATGAAGAACACACCCAACACATTCCAAAGACACATGAACAGAGTTGTGGCCTGATTAATAAACTGTGCAATCCGTTTGGACGATGTAGTGATCTTTAGTAAGTCCTGGAAAGATCACTTGGTACAGTTGGCAGTGACTTCGTGAAAGCAGACGTGATGTTCTTGGGACAGAATATCGGTCATGGAAGGTTGATCTCATAGATCAAGGATTTCTATGGATCTTTCTATGGATTCTTTCCGTACCTATCCCACTGCTCAAGGAACACAAAGATAAAAGCTTCCCAGGAATTTCCACGACCAACCTCGAAGAAAAAGGTGCTTTGCTTCTTAGGAGTCAACAGAATCTATCGGAAGTTTGT
>NW_025201789.1:1230-7342 GCF_004010195.1 Chiloscyllium plagiosum
TTTGGTGGACAGAACAACGCCAGGAGGCACTCGACCATTAAAAAGAAATATTGACCACCAAACCAGTTTTAGATACAGCGAACATTTCTAAACCTTTCAAAGTTGCCATCAACGATAGTGACATAGAAGTTGGAGCTATACTGCTACAGGAAGAGATGGGATTGTACTTTTCAAAGAAACTCAACATCCACCAGAGAAAATATTCCATGATTGAGAAAGAACTCTTGAGTTTGGTGCTCGACTTACGACATTTTAATGTGTACTCACAAGCAGTGTGTTGGAGACGGTTGTGTACACGGAGCCCAATCTGCTTACATTCTTTGAACGCTTTAAAGATTATTTCATTGGAGCCTTAAGTTACACACTTTTAGTTTAAAAATTGGACATGTAGCATTCGTAAGAATGTAATCACAGATGCGTTCTCACAGATTTAACTAATACAGTTTAGACGAGATTTATAATTATTCAATGTAAAATATCGATATATTGGGAAAGGTTAAGGTGAACTTAGATTTCAGTTATCTGTATGTTATGGTAATGTGTTTAAAGAATAGAAAAACAAATGAGACCGTGTTTTCATTATGATGCTTCTTTTTTTGAGAGAGAAGGTGCTATGAACGTGTAAAGGGTACTGTACCTTTAAGAGAGCTGAAGGATTTACAAGCACAGTGAGTTCTGGAAAAATTACAATGTAACATTTGGTCCAGCAGCTGGCAGTACCTGGGATGCTTTGAGACAAAAAATAAAATCAAATTTGATCAATCCGTTTAAATTGTATACCAAGAAACTAAACTATAATCGAGTTTAAATTTGGCAGTTGGCAATATTATAAAAAAATGAAGTGACCCGATGCTTTGGGGTATAAAACTGAAAATAAATGACCAGTTCGGGGAGAATTGCCACGCAACTAACATCTGCAGACTGCCAAGAGAACAGCTCTCTTAAATTCACCTATATGTATCAATTACCTGTGAAACAGAAACATTACGGAGAAGAAAAGAAGACAGAGGAAGATACAAAGAGACGATTCGACAGCTGGCAGGTTCTGAAATTTGTCTGCTTTGGTAAATCTGAATTGAGGGTTTTATCCGATCAGTATTGTAGAAGAGAAAGTAAAAGATAGGTCGCAGATGGAGTTGCAAATAGTTGTAAGGTAATTATTCCCTGTTAGACTTTTTTTAAAAAAGTTATTAATTTTTACTTTAAATGCTAACCTTTACGATGCTTCTTGGACTTCAGAATTTTTACAGATTACAGTACGGGTAAATCTTTTCTGTCTTGCGAGTTTAAATTAGCGTGCGGGTTGGGGCGGGGGGGAGTGTTACCCCGTGTTGTAACACATTAACTCTGATTTTTGTGCACAGATGCTGTCAGACCTGCTGAGCTTTTCCAGTACATTTCTGTCTTTGCTCTTGACTTTCTTATGTGTATCATTGACAGCCATGACTGAAGTGCTGGAGGACAGGAAGGCGGCTAATGTTTTTACATTATTTGTAATACGGCTGCAAGGAAAACCCAGGGAACTACAGACCAGTGAGTTTGATGTCAAGGATGGGTGAGTGTTTGTAGGAGATTCTGAGAGGCAGGATTTACATGCATTTGGAAAGGCAAGGACTGATTAGGGATATTCAGCACGGCTTTATGTCTGGAAATCCACGTCTCACAAACTAGATTGCAGTTTTCGAAGAGGTGATCGGGAAGATAGATTAAGTTAAAGCAGCATGCGTTGTCTATGTGGACCTCAGTGAGGTCCAACAAGGTTCCTCATGGTAGCCTGGTTCATAAGGTTACAATCACGGGATCAGTGGGAGCTAGTCAATTAGAAACAAAATTGGCTTGACAGTAGGAGCTGGGAAAGATGTGTTGTCCAAATTGGAGGCCCGTGACCAGTGGTGTGCCACAAGGAACAGTCTGCTGCTGTTCATTGTTTTTGTAAATGATTTAGATGAGAATATAGGAATCGTGGATAGTAAGTTCGTAGACAGACCCCCCAGAATTGGTGCTAATAGTGGACAGTGAAGAAGGTTATCTTAGAGAACAATGAGATTGTGATCAACTGGGAAAGTGGGCTGATGATTGGCACGTAGAGCTTCATAAATGTGAGGTGTTGCATTGTCTTGGACAAACTACGGCAGCATTTATACAGTTAACGGTAGGGCATTGGTGAGTGTATTCGAACAGAGAGACCCAGGGTGCAGGTACATAGTTCCTTGAAACTGGAGTCGCAGGTAGACAGTGCTGTGAACAAGGCGTTAAGCACACTTACCTACGTCAGTCAGAGCATTGAGTACAGAAATTGGGACATCATGTTGTGGCTGTACAAGGGCACATTTGGAGTACTCAGTACAATTATTGTCGCCCTGCTGTAGGAAGGATGTTAGAACCTGGAAAGGGAACCAAGTATTTAAAATGATATGACGGAGACGGGAGGTTTTGAGATACATGGAGAGGCAGGGATTTTGTTCCTTTTGTGTCGGAGGCTGAGGGGTGACCTTACAGAGGTTTATAAAATCAAGAGTGGCATGGATAAGATAAATAGACAAGGTCTTTTGCCCAGGGTGGGGGTGTCCAAAATCAGAGAGGATAAGTTTAAGTTGAGAGGGAAGAGATTTTAAAGAGATCTAAGGACAGCTGTTTCTCACTGAGATTGGTGCGTATATGTATTAAGCTGTCAGAGGAAGAGGTATTGGAGAGTGCAATTACAACAATTGAAAGACAATCTGATGTGTACATGGACAGGAAAGGTTTGGAAGTTTAGGAAACCTGGTGAGCATGGACGAGTTGGGTCAAAGGATCTGTTTGCATGTTGTATGACTCTAAGAGTCTATGACTCGAGAACTCCTCTTTCATCACTAATTCTTCATTGCACTCAATTCATTTCCAAGTCCAAGCTCCTCTGTAAATACTTTCAATGATATAACTCGCTGAACTTTCTTAAAAACAGAATTCCTTACATTGAGGTAGTGATGTATGCCACAGCAGTAGCAGCAGCTGAAGCAGCATTATATTCAAACACAATCTGTAACTTTTTGACTGGGATAATACCTCAGTCGACCATTTCCACCAAGCTGACAACTCTGACATCTCCCTGGCAAAGCGGAAAATTACTCTTCTATGTCCAGTTCTCAAAGAAAAAAATAGTTACAATCTGACTAATTATCAAACCCTCAGTGTCTTCACAAAAGTCAAATTAGTGGGGGTTTTTTCTGACAGAGCTGTCAAGTAGCACATAAATAAACTGCTCAGTGTGGTATCTGATAGGTCCCCATATGGACATGGTGCTGTTGTGGAAATGTCACTGGATTACTAATCCAGACCAGGCTGATGCTCTGGCAGCTGGTGGAAGTTAAAACAATTAATAAAATATCAAGATTTAAAATTTGGTGTCAGTAACAGTGACCTTGAAGCCAATGTCAATTGTAAACATCAATTTCCTTCCCCAATGTAATTTCAGGAAGTGAATCTCCCGTGCTTTCCTGGTCTGGCCTAAAGGTAACTCCAGTCCCCTGACATGTGATAAACTCTTCAATGGTCTCGAAAACAGACAAGCAAAACATTCAAATGTATCAAACTGCTCAGAGGCTTGGAAGGATAAAACCTACAGAAAGCTCGGTATTGGAAAGGGGAATGGAAAACACAGTCCTGTTGACACTGCAGAGATCTCCCTCCTAACATCTGAAATTCTCTGACAGCTGTACTCCAGCTGTCTCCTGATCCCATTAGTATCCAGAAATCCTTATTTATATTCAGTGTCCTGGCTTCGACAGCCTTCTTGGGAGAGAAGTCCCCAGGTTCATCAGTCTGGAAGTGCAGACATTTATTCTCATCTCAATGCAGAATGACCTGCCTGCACCTAATACTGTGGCTACTTGTTTTAGACGTCCCAGCCAGGGGAACTACCATCCCTGCTTCCAACTTGTCTCGCCCTATCTGGGTTTTATATATTTCATTGAAATCTCCATTCGTTTTCCTAAAGCACATGGATGACAGGCCCAATCCAGTCAATGCAAGATCTACCACACCACCATCCTAGAGATCAGTCTGGTCATCCTTCACTGCTCTCCATCAATGTTAGGTTTGTTCTTTATGAGGTACGGAGACCAAAACTGCACAGAATACTGCACAATGTTCGAGATGGGGTCTCACCAAGGCGTTGTACAGCTGCAGTAAGACACCCTTACTCCTGGACATAAATCTCCCTGAAATGAAGGTCAACACAACATTTACCTTCCTAACTGCTTTCCTTCCTGCAATATTGCTGTCAGTGACTGGTGTACAAGGAGATCCAGGTCCTTTTCAATGGTACAGCTCTCCTCTTGGGTCTGTGTTCACTGGTCAGTGTGCTAATACCATTCCCAGTATTGCCTTCTGGGTTCAGAACTCACTGTCCTGCATGGTCCTCGGAGGGCTGCACAGAAGAAACAAAGACAGAACATAAATCCGTTTAAAGATCAACATGTTTCAACGAATCCCT
Source organism: Chiloscyllium plagiosum (assembly GCF_004010195.1). NCBI lineage: Eukaryota > Metazoa > Chordata > Chondrichthyes > Orectolobiformes > Hemiscylliidae > Chiloscyllium > Chiloscyllium plagiosum. The sequence continues at coordinate 5,705 of NW_025201789.1, forward strand.
TTTCAAATGATAGGTTGCTGTTCTATTGTTCCCACCAAAATACCCACCGTCACATCCACGCCCACTGCTCTCCATCTGCCACGTATTTGCTCATTCACTCCACTTGTTTCAATCACCTTGTAGCTTTTCTACATCCTCCTCACCCACGCACAATCCGACTTCGTTTAGTGTTTGCAGCAGTTTTGGGAATATTGTATTTGATTCCCTCAACTAAATGTTTGACATGCATTTGGAACAGTTGAGACCCAAACACCGATCCTTGCGACATACCATGTTCCTTCTACTTCAAAACATATGGCTTTATTCATTTTAACTGTTTCCTGTCAGCTCTCCTATTCTAAAACCATGTTGATATTTTAGCCCCAATCCTGTAACATTTGATTTTGCATATTAGGCCAGAGTCTGTACCAAGATCTTTCTGAAAATCTGAATGCATTGCATCCATTGCTTCTCTGTATGTATCAACAAGTCATTTTATCAAATGATTCCCATTTCATGTTGACCCATTACATATAATCTATGAGCATCAATATGATCAAGGCTGATCCTTTCATGGCCTCAGCTCCACTTACCCGTCCGTTCTCCATAACCAATTGTTCCTTTAATGCTCAAAAAATTATGTATCTGAGCTTCAAAAACATTCAAAGATGAAGCTTCAACTATTTCAGTTGGCAGGGAATTTCACAGATTCACAACCTTCTTGGTCAAGAAGTTCCTTCTCAATTCAGTCCTAAATCTGATCCACCTAATTTTGAGATTTTGTCCTCTTGTCCAAGTTTCATCTGCTACTGGAAACATCCTCTCTATTTCTATCGTATCTATTCCAATCATAATCATATATGTTTCTACCAGATCCTCCCTCATTGTTTCAAATTCCAATCAATATATAATTCTGTCCATTCCGTCTCTCCTCATAAGCCAACCCCCTCAACTCCAGAACCAACCCAGCGAACCTCCTCTGCATCCATTGTATCCAGAACATCCTTTCTCAATTAGGGAGACGAAAACTTCACACAGTATTGCAGGTGTGACCTCCCCAGCACCATGTACAGCTGCAACACAACCTCCCTGTGTTTAAACTCAATCCTTTTCGCAATGAAGGACACAATTCCATTTGCCTTGCTAATTATTTGTTGCACCTGCAGGCCAACTTCTGTGATTCATGCACAAGAACATCCTGGCCCCTCTGCACAGAGACATGCTGCATTTTCTTTTTACCATACAAATAATAATCTTTTTTTTAACTGGTATTCCTACCAAAATGGATGACTCCATCTTCCAGACCTTTGCCCACTCACTTATAATATTTATGTCCCGTTGTAAAGTTTATCAGTCCTCTGCACACTTTGCTCTGCCACTTATTTTAGTATAATTTGCTACCGTTGAGACACTATACGTGGTCCCCAACTCCAAAATATCAATGTAAGCTGTGAATAATTGCGGTCCCAGCACTGTTCCCAGAGGCACACCACTAGTCACTGATCAGTAACCAGAAAATCACTCATTTATTCCCACTCTTTGCTTCGTGTTAGTTAACCAATCCTCCATCCACGCTAATGCATTACCCATAATGCCATGCATCTTTACCTGATGCAGCAACTTTTCTGGCGGCACTGTGTCGAATGCCTTTTGTAAATC
>NW_025201790.1:0-4260 GCF_004010195.1 Chiloscyllium plagiosum
AACTTCCTTAAATAATGTTAATATGATGTTTGATCATTGCTCTGATGGTATCTCTGTGGGTAGTTCGTATCTACTGAAAAAAATATGAGTGACTACTCCTACAAACATTTTAGCTGCAATATTGCATGATAGAGTGACCTGAGGAAAACTCGTGGAGAAATTCATTATTGAGAACAAAAAAATAATTCGCACTTTTTTGTTTTCTGCACTGATCGAACACAATCAATTCAGACTTTTGTAAAAGTTTAATCAACTGCATGAACAAGTATTAAAGGTTTTGTTACTGCATTTGGTTTACCAATTATCTGACATGTATGACATCTCGGGCAAAAGTCAACTACTGTACATCCTTGTGCAAGCCTGGTCAGAAAGATTTTCGTGCATGTTAGCCTGTGTTTGCTCAACATTAAATGCGCCCTCTAAGGGTGGCAAGAAAGGAGAGGGAGTGGCATTTTTGATAAGGGATAGCATTAGAGCTGTGCTGAGCGAGGATATTCCCGGAAATACATCCAGAGAAGTTATTTGGGTGGAACTGAGAAATAAGAAAGGAATGATCAACTTATTGGGATTGTATTATAGACCCGCTAAAAGTCAGAGGAAAGTTGAGAAACAAACTTGTAAGGAGATCTCAGGTATCCGTAAGAATAATAGGGTAGTTATGGTCGGGGATTTTAACTTTCCAAACATCGACTGGGACTGCCACGGTGTTAAAGGTTTAGACGGAGAGGGATTTCTTAAATGCGTACAAGACAATTTTCTGATACAGTATGTGGATGTACCGACTCGAGAATGTGCAAAACTTGACCAACTCTTGGGAAATAAGGCAGGGCAGGGGACTGAGGTGTCAGTTGGGGAGCACTTTGGGGCCAGCGACCATAATTCTATTAGTTTTGAAATCGTGATGGAAAAGGACAGACCAGATTAAGATTAGATTACATTACAGTGTGGAAACAGGCCCTTTGGCCCAACAAGTCCACACCGACCCGCCGAAGCGCAACCCACCCATACCCCTACATTTACCCCTTTACCTAACACTATGGGCAATTTAGCATAGCCAATTCACCTGACCCTGCACATCTTTGGACTGTGGGAGGGAACCGGAGCACCCGGAGGAAACCCACGCAAACACGGGGAGAACATGCAAACTCCACACAGTCAGTCGCCTGAGGCGGGAATTGAACCCGGGTCTCAGGCGCTGTGAGGCAGCAGTGCTAACCACTGTGCCACCGTGCCGCCCACAGATCTAAAAGTTGAAGTTCTAATTTGGAGAAAGGCCAATTTTGACGGCATTAGGCTAGAACTTTCGAAAGCTGATTGGAGGCAGATGTTCTCAGGTAAAGGGATGGCTGGAAAATGGGAAGCCTTCAGAAATGAGATAACGAGAATCCAGAGAAAGTATATTCCTGTCAGGGTGAAAGGGAAGGCTGGTACGTTTAGGAAATGCTGGATGACTAAAGAAATTGAGGGTTTGGTTCAGAAAAAGAAGGAAGCATATATCAGGTATAGACAGGATAGATCGAGTGAATCCTTAGAAGAGTATAAACGAAGTAGAAGTATACTTAAAAGGGAAATCAGGAGGGCGAAAAGGGGACATGAATAGCGTTGGCAAATAGAATTATGGAGAATCCAAAGTGTTTTTAAAAAATATATTAAGGACAAAAGGGTAACTAGGGAGCGAATACGGCCCATCAAAGGTCAGCAAGGCGGCCTTTGTGTGGAGCCACAGAAAATGGGGGAAATACTAAATTAACATTTTGCATCAGTATTTACGTGGAAAAAGATATGGAAGATATATTCTGTAGGGAAATAGATGGTGACATCTTGCAAAATGTCTAGATTACAGAGGAGGAAGTGCTGGATGTCTTTAAACTGTTAAAGTTGGATAAATCCCCAGAACCTGATCAGGTGTACCCGAGAACTCTGTGGGAGCTTGAGAAGTGGTTGCTGGGCCTCTATTAGAGATATTTGTATCATCGATAGTCGCAGGTGTGTTGCCGGTAGACTGGAGGTTCGCAAACGCGGTGCCACTTTTTAAGAAGTGCGGTAAAGACAAGCCAGGGAACGATAGACCGGTGAGCCTGTCCTCAGTGGTGGGTAAGCTGTTGGACGGAATCCTGAGGAACAGGGTGTATTTGCATTTGGAAAGGCAAGGACTGATTACTGATAGTTAACATGGTTTGTGCGTGAGAAATCATGTCTCACAACCTTGATTCAGTTTTTTAAAGAAGTAACAAGGAATATTGATGAGGGCAGAGCAGTAGACGTGATCTATATGGACTTCAGTAATGCGTTTGACAAGGTTCCCCATGGGAGACTGTTTAGCAAAGTTAGATCTCATAGAATAAAGGGAGTACTAACCATTTGGAAACAGATCTGGCTCAAAGGGTGAAGACATAGGGTGGTAATGGAGTGTTGTTTTTCAGATGGGAGGCTTGTGACCAGTGGATTGAGACAAGGATCGGTGCTGGGTCCTCTAATATTTGTCATTTACATAAATGATTTTGACGCCAGCATAAGAGGTACTGTTAGTAAGTTTGCAGATGACACCAAAATTGGTGGTGTAATGGGCAGCGAAGAGGGTTACCTCAGATTCCAACAGGATCTGGACCAGATGGGCCAATGGGCAGTGAAGTGGAAGATGGAGTTTAATTCAGATAAATGCGACGTGCTGCATTTTGGGAAAGCAAATCTTAGCAGGACTTATACACTTCATGGTAAGGCCCTCGGGAGTGTTAGTGAACAAAGGGACCTTGAAGAGCAGTTTCATAAGTCCTTGAAAGTGGAGTCGCAGATAGATAGGATAGTGAAAAAGGCGTTTATTGGTCAGAGTATTGAGTACAGGAGTTGGGAGGTCATGTTGTTAATGTACAGGACATTGGTTAGGCCAATGTTGGAATATTGCGTGCAATTTTGGTCTCCTTCCTATCGGAAAAATGTTGTGAAACTTGAAGGGGTTCAGAAAGGATTTACAAGGATGTTGCCAGGGTTGGAGGATTTGAGCTTTCGGGAGAGGCTGAACAGGTTGGGACTGTTTTCCCTGGACTGTTGGAGGCTGAGGGATGACCTTATAGAGGTTTACAAAATTATGAAGGGCATGGGTAGGATAAATAGACAAAGTATTTTCCCTGGTATCGGTGTGTCCAGAACGAGGGGGCATAGGTTTAGGGTGAGAGAGGAATGATATAAAAGAGCCCTAAGGGGCAACGTTTTCACGCAGAGGGTAGTACGTGTATGAAATGAGCTGCTAGAGGATGTGGAGAAGGCTGGTACAATTGCAACATTTAAGAGGCATTTGGATGGCTATATGAATAGGAAGGGTTTGGAAGAATATGTGCCGGTGCTGGCAGGTGGGACTAGATTGGGTTGGGATGTCTTGTCGGTGTAGACAGGTTGGACCGAAAGGTCTGTTTCCATGCTGTACATCTCTATGATTCTATGACTCTAGTAGTTCATAAATCGCCTACATCACAAATTTCTATAACACAGTGGCGATATGATTGATGCACTTGTGCCGTTTTCTCATCTGACTAAATACATTATGGTCTCTTTTCCCTTATTAAGACTGCTTTTTTTATGATAATAGACTCTAGGGACACATTCGGATAATTTTTTTTGCATGCATTTTTGTTACAATTGACATAGAACATAGAACAATACAGCACAGAACAGGCCCTTCGGCCCACGACGTTGTGCCGAACATTTGTCCTAGCTTCAGCACCCATCCATGTACCTATCCAATTGCCGCTAAAAGGTCACCAGTGATTCTGACTCTGCCACTCCCACAGGCAGCTTTAAACTTTCATATTTTTGCTGTAACACAGTACATTTATCTGAGCTAAATGCATCTGCTTTGTCATCGTTCTGCTCCTGTTTGTGTCAAACAGTTAATCAACCAGGCTCTCTGTTTATTCTACTTCAACTCTGGTATCTGCACACTTGGACCTTTCCTGATTCAACTGGTGACTTTTTTCCTTGTTACCACAGAGTCCTGAAACATCTCAGGATGCAATAGTTCAGTTGCCCGTGTCTCCATTGGCTTTTCAAACACAGTGGGCAGCATTTCTACCTATGACCCCGCTTTATTTTTAGAAAGGCTAAATGATCTTCCTGGACCTGACAGGTTTTCTTGTACTCATACCACAAATTCTCCACTCTTCACCGGACACTTTAAACTCACTTTACATAATCAAGCACTGTATGTCTCAATGCCAATTTCAGTTACCTGCACTTTTTCTGGCAATAATCCTTCAGAGGTGCATA
>NW_025201790.1:6357-7344 GCF_004010195.1 Chiloscyllium plagiosum
GATTTCCATGAAATTTGACGGTAATGTTCCATAATGTATACAGATACTTCCTAAAATGTAATTTTTGTCATTGTTTTCGAATAGCTGCTTCAGAAAAGGTAATTAATGAACTCTCCTGACACGGAATATCAAATCCAAAACGACCTGGTCTGTAGCTTGAGTTACCACAAACTTTCGGAATTTATTTTTCGTTAGCAGTCATTTAGTTAATGCTGTTTAGATACATATTAAGATTGTTCTTTATTACTCCAGTTTCCACAATACATGCTAAACAAATATTCAAAGCTTATGATGTACAAAATTTCTGCAACAATTTTATTTCCATGTACAACGCTCCAGTGTTTGTTTTCCTTCCTATTTGCAAGCTGCTCCTAAAGTGTTTCTGTGGAATCTGAGGGACGCGGTCTGTGGTATTCTTATTCATAGGCTTAAAAGTATTTGGTGAAGCTCACCTCGACGCTGAGAGGATCCAAAGAAATTTCCAGCAATGCAGGACAAGTGACAATAACCTTCACTGCTCTATCAGGAAAAATGTCACTGTATTCCGTCACAGTAACGGAATACAGTGATAGCACCTATCCCAGAACAATTTCCACACTATGACATGAACAGGGTTCCTGGGCTATCAGGCTGACTATTGAACGCAGCACCTTGTCTTTCTATCCCCTTCCAGTATATCCCTGCACTTATAACACTACAGGGATTCAAAACTGTGAAAACTCGCTATTCTCCCCCCAGTGCAACCTGCACCCACCGCCACTCTGCCTACCTTTCTCTCATTCCAAGAGAAACAGCCTGCAATGAAACACAAAGGGCTAACCAGCATCCACCCCTCACACTCCCCACACCACGTGGACCGCACCCTGGCACGAACTGGAGAGGACCAGGCCAATTCATGTGGACATTCTGAGGCATCCACATCCGATCAACTGGGGAAGGAGCAATGTTCAGTGAAGATCAATTCTCACTTTAAATCCACTATCGGGT
>NW_025201791.1:0-7344 GCF_004010195.1 Chiloscyllium plagiosum
CAAAGCAAACCTGTAAATGCAACACTTGACAAATTCTATTCCACTACGAAGCACGCTACCCATGCTCAATCTGCTTTTTCCAATCTCGCTCTCCCAACGCTTTGTTTCTCCAACATTGTATCGGGAATCTGTAAATTCAGTTGGCTGATCGGCTGGTGTGTGCTGCAGGAGGATGCCAATAGCGTGTGTTTAATTCCCACACCAGCCGAGATCTCCGAGAAGGACTCTTCTCCTTAAATGATTTCCTCTTCTGAGGTATGGTGTCTCTCAGGTTAATGCACTAGCAGTTACCTCTGTTCAATGAGAGAGCAGCGACAACTGGGAGTGGTAGAACGTCTATAAGTATGAAGAATCACAGAAATGCTGTCTGCCAGTTTGACTTGTGTTTTCTCATGTCCACAAAATGCAATTTTATTTTGTAGGTGTGCGGCATTGTCCACTTCCCCTCGATTCCAGGAAATTGATCTCTGAGTCCATGATGTTCTTATTCTCTCATCAATCTAATTCTCAGACTTTTTTTAATTAATGGCATCTCCTCCCTGAGACGACGAAAACATTTCCCAATTATGAAAAGCAATAGATGAAAACATCTGCTCTTATTCAAGGACCCCATGCCACCATTTTAAAGATTTTCAGCTAGTTTATCAAAAGTTGCCAGACGAACTAAGGTCTGGATTGCATTAAGTGTTGAATGTCATAAGGTACTTAATATCTCTGACTGAAATGGAAAATGTCTGTCCAGGGAAGAAACATCATGCAGATTTTTATTCTTCTCCCGCAGACCTATAGTCTCCTCAGATTTGAATTACTGAAACGTGTTGAGGGAAAAAAATACTTAATGTTTAAATGTGCATGAGTTTCCCAACCTTTGTTGCTAAATTTCCCATGCGAATCATAAGCATCGTATCCTGCTTTAATTAATATTTTGTGACATGTTTGAATGTTTTCGCTTGAACGACTGAGGTCAACATTCATTAAATTTCTCAAATGGCTAAAATGTAATTTGTCCTTTTCTTAATTTATCTCACTTTTTCCTGAGGATGTTTGTTTCTAACGCGTGGATCAATTCGTCTCTAACATTTGCCATTGCAACTTCAGTTACATGTACAGATGTTTGCGCTCATTACATGCCACGTGACAACACATGTTCATTTGGCATACTGTCGATGGCTGAGCTTTGCATGTTCCCATAAAAAATGAAAGCTGTTTGTCTCCAGCGTGGATCATCGGTTGACTTGCTGACATGGAGCCGCCAGAACAAAAGTTCTCCCACCTTATTCATGTCTGACCATTATCTGCGTAGGTATTAAACTTTTTGCATTCTAATTTGAAACTGTTCACTCTCGAATTCAGTATGAGTACCTAATAATGCTGTTGCTCCTCGTTTCGACCAGAATAACTCAACTTCAGCATTAGTTAGTGGAACATATTCTTGTTGATATGAGTAGTTATTGAGAAGCTGCCTTCTTGCGCATTTCCATTCCTCATACCGTGCGCTTGCCAGGGGAAGAGCGTGTGAAGCATCCATGATTTTAACCAAGTTAGGTCAAAGGAAACAATGTAGTCTGAAATGAGAGAAAGACCACTGCTGATGAGTTTAACCTTTTTTCGTTCACTGCACCTCGCTGGAGTTCTCACACCGAGCTGCAAAATGAACTGATGAAGCCCTTGCAGTGGAATTGCCTGTATAGTTGTTTTGCGATGTACAATAACAACATCACGGCTGTTTATTTCCCACACTGGATCGGATTGTGTTGGAAGTCAGAATATTTCAAGCACTCTCCCCTGCCTGAAACTTGCTAGCCTTGAAGTTAGACTCAGCACTGGTCATCTGCCTGTCATGAGACAGCAGCCATATGATCCACTGGGAGCAATGCAACTTCACTGCAGGTAAATATCCAAGGCAGAAAGTTAAGTAGGTTTCAAGGGAACATGCAGATCCTGCTGCTGTTTTGCATTAATCCCTCGCCTTTAGGTGTTAATGGCCGTCGATTTGGAGCATGCTGCCTGAGAAACGTTGATGAATGTCTGCAGTGAAACTTGTTAGTAATTCACAATACTGCTCTTGAACATTGGTGACGGATTACATGCTGTTTTGCAGATACGGTGTCAATCAAACTGACTTCTTTATCGGGAAATGGAAAGCGTTCGTGAAATTCAGCAGGCCTGTCAAAATCTCCCAAATGAGAAATAGAATTGAAGTTTCTATCCCTACACGTGTCTTCTAGAAGTATTTGGAAGAAGAGTTATATTGTAATTGAAATATTAACTCAGCAATTTTAACCATAGCTTCTTCTAGTACTTTCTCTTTTATTTTATGTTTTAAATATGCGTGATTTTGTGCATTTATTTGGCTGCTTTTGCACGTTGCTTTCCAACTTCTTGACTATATTGGAATTAATTCGACCAGACAAGTATGGTAATCACATGGGTGTGTGCATTGCAGAGGTTGGACAAGTTGTGGTTGCGAGGAAATGCTTAACTCATTGCAATAGTATTACCCTATTACCTGCTACTGTAGATAAGGTACTTGCATGGTGAGTCCAGTTCACCTTTGTATCGATCTGGCTCTGAGGTATTTGGACATAGTTACATTGGTTTCATGATGTATAATGGAGTGCATTTTTTGCGGCATTACTGCCAATTACAATGATAACTCTTTAGTGTCTCTGGAGTTAAAAATGTTGTCAAACATTTGAAAATTAAATGGGTGTTACGGGGGCTTAGTGTTGAGCATTGCTGTCTTACTGACCCGGTATCAATTTCAAATACGGGGGCTTAGTGGTTAGCATTGCTGTCTTATTGACTGGGTTCAATTTCATACACCGGGCTTAGTGGTTAGCATTTCTGTCTTATTGACCCGGGTGCAATTTCAACTCGTGCGACCATCTGCATAGAGTTTACACGTTCTCCCCGTGTCTCTGTGGATTTCTTCCAGGTATTCCACGTTCCTCCCGAATTCCAAACATGTGCAAGTTTAGTGGATTGGCCATATTAAATTATCCACAGTGTTCAGGGATGTGTAGGCATCGTGGATTAGCCATCGGAAGTGCAGGGGTACAGGGCTACAAAATGGCTGTGTGAATGCTGGACTTGTCAGAAGGAATAGCTTTTTCCAAGTATGGAGTCAGCTATTACGAGGTGGCATAGCTTTAAATACGAGGTAGGTATAGGACAGATGTTATGGGTAGATTCTTTACTCAGCGAGTCGTGAGTTCATGGAATTCCCTGCCAGTAGCAATGGTGGACTTTCCCTCTTTATGGGCATTTAAACGGGCATTGGATAGGCATATGGAGGATAGTGGGCTAGTGTCGGTTATGTGGCCTTGGATCGGCGCAACATCGAGGGCCAAAGAGCCTGTACTGCGCTGTATTTTTCTATGTCCTATGTTCTATTCCGCATTGTGGGGATTCTACAATTCCATAACAGTAAATACCATGACAGACGACAATATTATTGAGGTTAATTACTATGTTTTGATTGTGAACAATTGTGACACCTTCTGATTTGCATCTAATTGAATTGGTCGTGTTAGCTATCAATGGAACGTTTTGAAGGAACTATGGAAATGTGAAGTGTTTCGCAAAGAAACGAAGATATGAAGCAAAAATGTATGAAGGAGATGTGTGTGTGTGTGTGTGTGTGTGTGTGTGTGTGCGTGTGTGTGTGTGCCCTCATTCTGTTCCTGGGTCTATACTGACTTTACACATTGTTGCTTTTTGATACATGGAATTAGAACAGCAGGTTACTTTTGGAACATTTTGTCTTACTTGGGCAAAAGAAAGTTTGGGAATGAGGAAAAAAGCAAACTTGCTTTCAGTGTCTTTTGAGCAGGTATTGTATGTTTTTTGTGAGTTTAAAGAGGACAAATCCGGAGATTTCTAACCAAGTACGTTGTGGGAGATGAAGGAAGAAATTACACGGAGTCTGACCAGAAATAATAATACACATGTTTAGACAGGGGAGCTTGCAGGACAGAGATTATGCTTCACTTTTGAAGAAGGGTGGTAGGAGATAGACCACCGAATATCATATCAGTATTTGGAAATTATTGGGGAATGTTCTGAAGGAGAGAATTAATTTCCAGTTGGAGGGATAAGATTTTAACCTCGATAGTCAGCATGATTTTGTCAGAGAGCTGTACTGTTTGAGAAAGCTGGTGCACGGGTACAACAAGCTTACCATCATACAGATGAAGATTGGCTAGTTTAGTTGACAGAGAGCAAACCCTTACAGAATATCCCAAATGGGAGATAATGCAGGTCAGCTCGAAATCGGGTGATTTAGAAAGAGACCGAAAGTGTAGCTGGATGGTCGTTTTCGTGACTGACTGCTTTGTTCAGCATAACACAAAGATCAATGAAACATCCTATTTGTTTGCAATATTCAAATTTGTGTGTGTGTTCTGTAGAGGGGCACGCAGCGAGCCGTTTGCAGGGATGTCATGGTAACTAAGATTCTGGATGCCACAAATTATTTTCAAGTGGTAGACAATGAGGACAGAGATGTAAGTTGACAGGCAGATATTGAAGAATTGGTCTAATAGGGATCATAGCAACAGATAAAATTTAACCACGTTAAGTGTAAGGTGATGCACCTTGACAGAAGTACTAAATGAGTGGCTGGACACCATGAAGCTTCAAGGCAAATAGAAGCTTGTCCAGAGATCCTTCATGGCGCAGAACACATTAATCCGGTCGAGAAGTATGCGTACAGGCCACGCATAAGGACATCAGAACTTGAAGCAAGAATAGGCTTTCTAGCCCTTCAGGCATGCTCAGTCATACTACGAGATCACGTTTAATGGCTTCAGCGCCACTTATCCGCCCTCTCACTATAAGCCTTAATTCACATACTTTTCAAAAACGAAATCTGTCTTAGCTTTTACCGAAACATTTACTGAGGAAGGATCAACTATTTTACTGGACTGGGAATTCCATAGACTCACAAACCTCTGGGTGAAGAAATTCCTCCTGAATATAGTTCTATATTTGTTCCAGCTAATTTTGAGGTTATGCCCTCTTGCCTTATTTTACCCTAGCAGGAAAACATCCTCTCACTTTTACCTTATTAATACCTTTCATAATTTTATCAGCCCTATAAGATCCCCTCTAATTACTCTAAATTCCAATTAATATAATGCCAGCCTACTCAGTTTCTCGTCATAACCTGGAGTCCACCGATTGAAACTTCTCGACATCCTTTCTAGTGCCAATGCATTCTTTCTCGAGTTAGGAGACCAAAACTATTCGCAGTACTCCAGCACCCTTTCAAGCTGCAATCTATCTGCCTTTAAACTCAATCCATTTAATAGAGACGGACAACATTTAATTTACCTTCTTAATTTACTGTTGCACATGCAAACCGACCTTCTGTGATTCATGTACAAAGACATCCAGGTTCCTCTGCATGCAGCATGCTGCAATATACCTTTACCAGTTGAAACATTGATTAGAAAAAGGTTATGTTAGAGCTACATAGGACATTGGTTAAACTTCAAATGGACAATGGTGTGTTGTTAAGGTCAGTGCACCGTAGGACGCATCTGATTGCATTAGTATGAATGCCTGGAATATTAGCACGGATGCTCCTTTGGTTGCAGCACTTTAACGAAAATGAAGGAGGCTGTAAATACTATGGTTGTTTTCTTGAGGGCAAAATTGTGACGGATCTGATCATGAGGGACATGAACATGGAGGATAGAATTCATTTGATTACATCAGTTGAAGCATCAATAAGAGGTAGCATAATTTCTGTCTGAATGGCGGTACAGTTTGATGTGAGATGAAGATTTATCTTCTCTCCGCAGAGGCATTAGTCAATGGAAAACTTCACAACATTTTTTGAAGAATTACCTGGATCAGAAATGTGACAACATTCAAGTTTATCGTACAAGTAGAGCAAAATGAGATCCGGGTAGCTTTAGCGTAATTTTGGCAGTACAACCTTGGGCAGAAGGTCTTCCTCTGTTCTTTATCATCTCACCCTTGTATGATTCTGCATTTAAATTCAGATTTTTTTTCTAATCACTTGTTGCTGCTCACAATGACTGAATAGTCTCAGCAAAATGGATATGGATGGGACTGATAGTGGGTGAAATAGTGCCAGTGATGCTGTATGAAGATAGGTTGCAATTAACATCTGAAAATCAGGATAAGCTTTACCTATTCCTTCGATACTCAATTAAGAAATTCAATCTAAATTTACAACCATCTGTGTTTTCAAATGATGACGAGAATGAAGTTGCAATGACAGATTCTCAGCGGAAATTCTATACATTTTAAAATAAGTTCTCTGAACTACCTCATCACCAATTACAAGATAATTCATCAATTCTGAAAGTTTTGTGGCAGCAGGAAGAGAGACAGTTTCTCAAACAACAAAAATGCATCTTCCAAGGCAAATGGTCGCAAAGGTATTCTATATCATCCTTGCCATTGTTGGTGTTCCTGGAAGGTCTTCTGACTGCGTAGGTTGTATAAATATATGCATAAAATCATGTTTATTACCACTTTCAGGCTGATAATTATTTTCTTTGCACTTAATGTCATGCATCCAAATTGCAGGCGACCGTGTTCTCACTGTCATCTGGGAGACTGGTCAGCAATGTGCAATACACAGTCTTGCCTCTTCCTCTCTACTGTACAAAGTGTGTTTGCATTGAAGCCACATTAATGGAAATTTGCTGAGAATCGATCCTTTTTTGTTAGGAAACTGGTTAACAACACCGCTTTCTCAGCAGTAGTTTTATGGCTGATGTGAGTTCAATGTGCTTGATATCAATCAAGTATTAATGATATCTATTATTCCTTCTTTTTCTAAACGAGGTTTACTCAGGGACCTTCTTCTGTATGGGAGATGAGAGATAATGTGAATTATGACTGGGTTAATCAGATCATTATCGAGAGATAAGTTGCAGTTAACACAGAGTAATTTGAATAAGTTGTGAGTTAATATATGGATGGTTCAGCACAAGGCATGTGTGAGGACAGATAGCTCTGTGCGTGTTGAGCACAGTACAGTGTGCATTGTTGAAATTATTTGTTCTAAAATTTACGTGTGAGTTGCGAAATTTGAAATAAGGTGCGCTTTACTCTGGTGATAAATTTAATAGACAAGTGTTATGGCATCAGTGCTCCTACGTTAGTTCAAACAATTTTGATGAACTTGATGCTTCTCATTTTCATTTTTGCTGATGCTATCCTTCAATGTTGCCTCAATGATAATAGTTTATCTGAAGGTCTTGTAATATCCATAGATTTCCGGTCATCAATTTCACTTTGGCTATTATCACGTTTGTGGTCAGCATAGTCGCCTCACAGCATTTAGAGTCACGGTGAGTG
>NW_025201792.1:0-1964 GCF_004010195.1 Chiloscyllium plagiosum
GTGGAGGAACTCGATTGTGACCCAGACACGGGAGGAATAAACAAGGTCTGTTGCATTACAAAACGCGGGGGCATTTCCCAGCCGATACCGAGCTGTGAACATAAAATACCAGGAAATGTTCTTTAAACAGCTCAGCACAGTCACTGCTCCCAGAACTACAGCCGCCGTTTTCTGATTGCAGTGCTTATTTTTCAGCTTCTGGCAACAAATGGCCACAAACCGATCAAAGGTGAACGTGATGGTGAACCAGACAGAGCAGTCAGTGGCTGCATAAAGCAGGACGGCGTGGATATTACACACTGGAATGGAGTCCAGGAAATAAAAATGTTCCTTGTAAATAATGGGAATGTGTCTCAGTATCACATCGAGGATAATGACTAATAGATCCGCTCCTGCCATGGCCCCCAGGTAACGTCTGACACATGGAGACAATCCACAATCTTTACAAAGCAGGATGTAGATCGTCACTACGTTAACTGTGAGGAAAGAAAACAGGCACATTGCCCATCAGCCTGGAGGCAAAATGTTCAGTTTGACTGGGGACCCAGTGAGATTTTCAAGTGTGTCGCTGTGTTGAGAGACTAATTAAAATAATTGGATCTGGAATAGCAAATGTGAAGGTCTGACTTCCTGACAAACATATGTCAAAAAACACAAGAAACCCTCCCTCCCCAAACACACAGAGGCACACCCATAAGAACAGATAGTTTCTGGAACATTCTCACACACTCGATCACTTAACAAAAGATAAAGGTCACTTCTTTCCTGTTCCTAATACAGAGAGGGAAAACGTTGCTTTACTGAAGGATTCTCTCCCCGTTTCCTGAAGATAAATGGAGGTTGAATATTTCTGGAATTTAGTCTGTGGTGTGTAGAATATTCTGGAGAATGTCAGTTAAGGAATGTTCCGCAGTTACACTAACACCATGCTCCACCTTTCCAGCCGCTACATCGATGACTGAATTGGCGCCACCTTGTGATCACATGAGGAGGTTGAACAGTTCATCAACATCATCAACATCTTCCACGCCTTCCTATAGTTCACCTGGCTCATCTCAGGCACCTCACTCCCCTTCCAGGACCATCTCAGACACCTTATTCCCCTTCCCCCACCAACACCGACACTCCATCCTCTCCACTTTACGGATTATTTCGGACACCTCCCTCCCCTTCCTGGACCATCTCGGACAGCTCCCTCCCATTCCTGGACCATCTCGGACAGCTCCCTCCCATTCCAAGGCTATCTCGAACACCTCCCCCCTTCCTGGACCATCTCAGACATTTGCCTCCCTGCCCTGGACCATCTCGATCAACAAGCATACCTGGACCAACTCAGATACTTCCCTCCCCTTCCCAGACCATCTCAGACTCCTCCCTCCTCTTCCCAAACAATTTGGGACGCCAGCCTCTCATTCGCAGACCACCAGACACCACCTTCTCTTTCCAAGACCATCTCCGACATGTCTGTCCACTTGCGGGACCATCTCGGACACCTCCCTCCCTTTCCCGGAACATAGAACATAGAACATAGAACAATACAGCACAGAACAGGCCCTTCGGCCCACGATGTTGTGCCGAACTTCTAACCTAGATTAAGTACCCATCCATGTACCTATCCAAATGCCGCTTAAAGGTCGCCAATGATTCCGACTCTACCACTCCCACGGGCAGCGCATTCCATGCCCCCACCACTCTCTGGGTAAAGAACCCACCCCTGACATCTCCCCTATACCTTCCACCCTTCACCTTAAATTTATGTCCCCTTGTAACACTCTGTTGTACCCGGGGAAAAAGTCTCTGACTGTCTACTCTATCTATTCCTCTGATCATCTTATAAACCTCTATCAAGTCACCCCTCATCCTTCGCCGTTCCAACGAGAAAAGGCCGAGAACTCTCAACCTATCCTCGTACGACTTCCTCTCCATTCCAGGCAACATCCTGGTAAACCTTCTCTGCACCCTCT
>NW_025201792.1:4703-7345 GCF_004010195.1 Chiloscyllium plagiosum
CCGAAGAGTGCTAGCAAACCTACCTCCCCGGATATTGGTGCCCTTCTGGTTCAGGTGCAACCCGTCCTGTTTGTACAGGTCCCACCTTCCCCAGAATGCAGTCCAATTGTCCAAATACCTGAAGCCCTCCCTCCTACACCATCCTTGCAGCCACGTGTTCAACTGCACTCGCTCCCTGTTCTTTGCCTCTCTGTCACGTGGCACCGGCAACAACCCAGAGATGACGACTCTGTCCGTCCTAGCTTTTAGCTTCCTGCCTAACTCCTTGAGCTCTTGAATGACCTCCCCATCCCTCTTCCTACCTATGTCGTTGGTGCCAATGTGCACCACGACTTCTGGCTGCACACCCTCCCCCTTAAGGATTCTGAAGACACGGTCTGAGACGTCTCGGATCCTAGCACCCAGGAGGCAAGAAACCATCCGTGAGTCTCGCCCATGTCCACAGAGCCGCCTGTCCGTCCCTCTAACTAGAGAGTCCCCTATAACTAGCGCTCTCCTCCTCTCCCCCTTTCCCTTCTGAGTCTCAGTGCCACAGACCCCTTCACTGCAGCTTACACCTGCAACGCTGTCCCCCCCAACAGTTTCCAAAGCTGTATATTTATTTTTTAGGGGAACGGCCACAGGGGAACCCTGCACTGCCTGCTTCTTCCCCTTCCCACCTCTAACTGTTACCCAGCTCCCTCTGTTCTCCGGCGTAACTATGTCCCTGTAGCTTCTATCTAGCACCCTCTCAGCCTCTGGAATGATCCTCAGTTCATCCAACTCCAGTTCCAGTTCCCTAACTCGTTCGGTGAGGGTCAGGATCTGACTGCATTTCCTGCAGACGAAGTCGGCAGGAGTATCGGTGGTCACCCCTATCTCAAACATCCTGCAGGAGGAACATTCCACTGCCTGCGCTGCCATGACTGTACACTTTCTCCAAAAACAAGAGCGCTGAGTCAATAACACTGAGTCACTTACCTGTGGACTTTAAAGTTAGGTTAGAGGAGGAGGGTGGGAGGGAGGCCCTACGAGAGTAGGACCTGGGGTCTAGAACACACCCACTCAAATACTAATCGCTTACCTTCCCGCCCAGCTATGCGCTCCAACCTCACTTCCGCTGCTCCCACTCAAATGACCGTTGGTGATTAAAGGGTGAGTATTTATACTCACAGTTCTCCTTCCCGGCTGCCCCTCTGTTTGCCGTCACTTCCTCTGCTGCTCCCGCTCTTTTTGTGAAGAGAGAATAAAAAACACCGCTGCCCGCTACAGGTAAGTAATTTTGAAACAAACTGTTTTACCTTAGCTGTAGTCACCCGGGTTCGCCTTTACTCGGCCGCTGCTCCCACTCGAATGACCGTTGGTGATTAAAGGGTGAGTATTTATACTCAGTTCTCCTTCCCGGCTGCCCCTCTGCCCATCTTGTAGACCTTCCTCCTTTTCACCAATCCATTCCTCCCCTTCGCACCCCGTCCATCTCAGATACATCTCTCATCTTCCTGCACCATCTCAGTCACATCTCTCCCCTTTCTTGACTGTCTCGGATACCTCCCTTCATTTCCTCGATTATCTTGGGCACTACCCTCCGCTCCGCTGCCGACACCATCTCAGTCACAATCCACCCCCCACTCCCTGGACCATCTCGGACACCTCCCTCCACTCCCCAGATCATCTTGGACACCTTCTGCTCCTTCCTGTACCATCTCGGACACGTCCCCTTTTCCTGTCCATTGTGGACACTTCCCTCCCTTTACTGGACAATCTCTGACACCTTCTGCACCTTCCTGAACCATCTCAGACACCTATCTCCTTTTCACGGACCAACTGGGACAACTCTCTCTTCTTCACAGACCAATTTGGACATCCTTCTCCCCTTCCAGGACCATCTTGGTGACCTCACTTACATTCCCTGACCATCTCAGTCACCTCCCTCCCCTTCCCAGTCTATCTCGGGCACAACCCTCCCATTTCCAGACTATCTCGTACACCTCTCTCCCCTTACCGGACCATTTCGTGCACGTCCCTCCCCTTTTTGTACCATCTTGGAAACATCCTTCCCCATCCCGGCCATCTCAGATGCCGCCTTCCTCTTCCTGGACCGTCTCAGACTCTTCCCTCCCTTTCCTGGACCATCTTAAACACGAAGCCCCACTCCTGGACGATCTCAGACGCCTCTTTCCCTTTCCCATATCATCTCGACGTGTCCATCTCCTTCATGGATCATCTCCAACACCTTCCTCCCCTCCCAGACTATCTCAGATACCTCCCTCCTGTTCGCAGACCATCGCAGTTTCCATCCCCCCCCCCCCACTTCCCAGAATATGTCTCACATTTCCATCCTCTTGCTGGACCATCTCAGGCACGTCCCTCCTAGATCATCTCGGACACCTCCCTCCTCTTACCACACCATGTCAGACACCTCGCTTCCCTTCCTGTCCCATTTTAGATAACTCCCTCACCTTCCCAGACAACTTCGGTCACCTCCCTCCACTTCCTGGACCATTTTGAACACCTTCCTCCCCTTTGGGGAAATCTCAGACACCTCCCTCCCCTTCCTAGACCATCTCGGTCACCTCCCTCACATTCCTGGAAAAACGTGGACATGACCCTTTCCTTCCTGGACTAACTCAGACACCTCGCTCCCCTTCACGAACCATCACAGA
>NW_025201793.1:0-7345 GCF_004010195.1 Chiloscyllium plagiosum
GCTCCATCTGCTGGCTACGGTCAGTACCACAATGTTTGAGCAGTTCTGTGGAGAATAAGAATTATCAGGCAAATACAGTGGAGGGATGTGACTGGAAGTTAGTTGCACATTACTGCAATATGGAAGTGCAGTAAATTATGTCTTTCTCACAAATCTGACCATGAGCTCCACCCTCGCTAGCTCTGTAACAACTCTCTGAGATCTCTGTGTCCCTCTAATTCCAGTTTCTTGTACATCCTGGTTGAAATTACAGAGTTGTGCAGCATAGAAACAGACCCCTCAGTCCAACTCGTCCATGCTGACCAGATATCCTAACCTAATCTAGTCCCATTTGTCAGCATTTGGCCCATATCCCTGTAAACGTTTCCTATTCATATATCCATCCAGATGCCTTTTAAATGTTGCAATTGTACCAGCCTCCACCATTTCCTCTGGCAGCTCATTCCATACACGTACCACCCTCTGTGTGAAAACGTTGTCTGTCAGGTCCCTTTTAAATCTTTCCCCTCTCACCTTTAACCTATGCCCTCTAGTTTGCTTCACCATTGTACATTCATGTGCCTGGGTTCCAAGTTCTGGAATTCAATCCCATAAACCTCTCCGTATCCTCCGCATTAATCTCCTCTTGTCATCGATAACACTTTATGTGCTAATTGTTATATTCCTCACTCCTGTGAAACACGTTGGGAGAGTTTCCTGCATTGAAGGCAGTTTCTGAATGCAAATTTTACTCCTGTATCCCATTATTGAGCAACAAAACAAGTATTGTGACTGGGTCATATAAACTTCCTCTACACCTTTCAAGTTAAAGTAAAGCACCCTCTATATTGTCCTCATCAAAGATTCATACCACAGGGACACCACGGGGTTAGATACTCTCTGTTACTCCCAGCTACTGGTTAACCCGGTTTCCTGGTTAGCCCCAGCTCCTTGTTACATTTAGCTGTATCCGACACAAGACCCCAATTCCGATCAGAAGAGGAGAAAGTGAGGTCTGCAGACGCTGGAGATCAAAGCTGAAACTTTATTGCTGGAACAGCACAGCAGGTCAGGCAGCATCCAGGGAACAGAAGATTCAACGTTTCGGGCACATGCCCTTCTTCAGGAATGACAGCTGGTCAAATCCACAGAACAGTCGCAGGAAGCTGAAGAGATTTCCTTCCAAAGAATATCGAAGTGCTGTTTTAACAGGAACAAATGAATTGTGGAAGGAATTCTAGCCTGTGCACCAAGGCGATGGGATTGATGCGGGTATATAATTATAGTACAGATACATCACAAGAAGAGGCCATTCAGCCCTATTCTGATCCCAGCTGCCAGCTCCTGGTCTCTCGCCTAGGAGGTTCCATTGCTTCAGGTGAAAATCCAAGTTCCTTTTAAGTGAGTTGAGGGTTTCCACCTCAACCCCCAAACTGGCCAGCAAAGTCCAGACACCCCCTACCCTCTGGGGGAGAAGATTTTCACATGTCGCTGTAACAATTTACCAGTGACCTTAACGCTCTGCCCCCAGGTAACTGACCTCTCTGCTAGGGAATACCTCAGTATTCTGTGCATCACAGTGAACTCACCCCTCAGCCCATCTGAAGCTTGGAAAACAACCCTAGCCATTCCAATCTTTTCTCAAAACTACTATTTACAAGCAGCCTTGTTGTAAATCTCGTGTGTAATCTCTGTCCAGTGGGGATATCCACTGATGGCCAGAATTGAGCCAAATGAATGGGGTTTTATCATTTGAACGTCATTGTTACCCAGATGTCAGTCAGTTAAAGTCATACAGTCATTCCCTCTATAACGTGATCATCGCAGTCCAGTGTGACTCTGCACTATACCAAAATCGTGCAATACAACTAACAAGTAAAGTGTTGGCAATCTAAGCGCGTTGTAGCCAACACGTGTTTTGCAAGTTTGTTTTTTATAAATAACGTTTCCTATTCACCAATCACACAGCCAATTCGCATTAACGAAAGATGTATTTCAGCAGCACTGACTGTACTCAGTGACACCATGCTGACAGTACTGTGGTGCATCAGTCCACACGGGAGACAGTGATGACACGTGAGGTTAGGAGGAATTTCTTCATCCACAGGGTTGTCAGAGGACTTTGTGTCACAGGGAATAGTTGACGTAAAGACAATTACAATGGCTGAGGAAAAGTTGGATAAATATTTGGATAGAGCAGGGTGGAGACTTCTGTTTTGTGTTGCTGCAGTAACGAGTTGATGGGCTGAATGGCCTTTTCCTGTGCTTTTTGAGTTGCAAACTGCTCTACTTTGGTCACTGAGTGACTCTGCGGAATGGGTTTCTGGGTCTCCCAACTCACCGAGCATGTAGTATACGATATAAAAATATTCATCACTCAGACTCCTTTCTGTCTAAACGACTGTTTGTGATAAATCCCCTGTACAAACGCAGGTGACTGATTTGTAGCGATGCTGGACCTGAGGATGTAATTTAAATGCTGCACCATGTTCCTGTTTAGTCCTCCCACCTTCAGCCTCTGTCACCATTCCTCTGAGGCCTATCAAAAGCTCAAGGAACACAACCTCAAGCTTCAACTTGGCACTTTTACAGCTTTGAGAACTTCAACAATTTGAGACTGTAACCTCCACTTCCATTTTTTTAGACATGCAACGATTGGTTATGATTCTGCTGTTGCCATTTATACCTCCCCTGGGGCCAGACTGCTCACATCGACATCTCTGTTTGCATTAAACCATGTAATTAATGAGTCTCACTCTTTCACAGAAACCCCTTTTTGCTCCCTCCTCCCAGAAATTATAGAAACATTCCATGACAATAGGAGACCATTTGTGTCTGTTCCAATCCCAACTCCATCTCCCTGCTCCGTATTTGTTATATTGATAAGTTTCACCGCTTCTGACAGCTAGTCATTTGGTGGTCCAAGGAAATGAGTATTGCCGAGAAAAAAGACTCATTTTGTCAAATTAGATCTTGCAGTGATCAGGATAATTCGCAAGAATAGCAATTCAAGAGGAAACCCAGCATTTATACCGCACAAGAGGAGCCTGCTGGTTGGTTGGCAAGTGAACACTGATTGGTAGAGATGTTACCATGGAGAATACACATGTTAATGACAATTCACAGTTAATGGTTAAACATCGATACATTTTAAATTAGGTAGGTTGACTGTGATTGGTCGGACTATTGTCTTGAGAGATGAACCAGCAAATGGCTTCACTTATTATGTTCAGTTGTAACATGTAGTGCCTGTATGCATTCTTTCTGGCTGCAAACAACAAGGCCTTGTGTATTGATAAGGTAAAAACAATGACTGCAGATGCTGGAAACCAGATTCTGGATCAGTGGTGCTGGAAGAGCACAGCAATTCAGGCAGCATCCGAGGACAGGCAAAATCGACGTTTCGGGCAAAAGCCCTTCATCAGGAATAAAGGCAGAGAGCCTGAAGCGTGGAGAGATAAGCTAGAGGAGGGTGGGGGTGGGGATAGAGTAGCATAGAGTACAATAGGTCAGTGGGGAAGGAGATGAAGGTGATAGGTCAGGGAGGAGAGGGTGGAGTGGATAGGTGGAAAAGGAGCTGGGCAGGTCGGACAAGTCCGGACAAGTCAGGGGATCGTGTTGCTGGAGGTTAGAAACTAGGATGAGGTGGGGGAAGGGGAAATGAGGAAACTGTTGAAGTCCACATTGATGCCCTGGGGTTGAAGTGTTCCGAGGCAGAAGATGAGACGTTCTTCCTCCATGCGTCTGGTGGTGAGGGAGCGGCGGTGAAGGAGACCCAGCACCTCCATGTCCTCCACAGAGTGGGAGGGGGAGTTGAAATCTTGAGCCACAGGGCGGTGTGGTTGATTGGTGCGGGTGTCCCGGAGATGTTCCCTAAAGCGCTCTGCTAGGAGGCGTGTATTGATATATTTAGCTTCCAGTATATAGAAGTGGGCCACACAATGCCAATGCTAAACGGTTATCAGTGTAATTGCTCAACAGCCAAGATTATCCAGATAATGATTTTCTATTGCAGAAACACGAGTAATGTTGTTGTCAGTTGTTTATGAGTCTTGCAAATGTGAACTGGTTGGCTGACAGTCAATACTTTGTTTGTTGTGAACAGCTGCAGGAATATGTTGTTTGATACAATGTGCCAGTCACTGGGATATAAGTCCATAAGACGTTGGAACAAAGGTAGGCCATTCAACCCCTTCAGTGCCCTCTACCCTGCAATGAAATCATGCCTGATCTGGTAATCCTCGACTCCCTTTCTTGCCTTTCCACACATCCCTCGATTCTCTTCCTGATTAAACATCTGTCTGTCTTAGCCTGGAATATGCTTAGTGACTCAACCTCGATAGACCCCTGTGGTAAAGAATTGTGTAGAATCACTCCCCTTTGAGGGGAGAAATTCCTCCTCATCCCTGTCTTAAATATGCAACCCCTTACTTACCCATAAGGTAAAGTCTCATAATAATCTTGTATCTTTCAATCAGGTCATCTCTCAATTTTCTAATTTCTAATGGCCCAACCATTAGAAAGGGAAATCATGGCTGACTAATTTGTTAGAGTTTTTCAAGGAAGTCTCAACCAGAGTGGATAGAGAGGAGCCAGTAGATAAGTTGTATTTGAACTATCAGAAGGTGTTCAATAAGTTACCCCACAAAAGCTTAAGCCATAAGATAAGAGGCGACAGTATTGGAGGTGGTATATTGGCATGGATAGAGAATTGGCTAATGGGCAGGAAACAGCGCGTGGGGAAAAGGAGTTCTCTTTCAGGTTGAAAATGTGTTGCTGGAAAAGCGCAGCAGGTCAGGTAGCACCTGTGACCAGTGGGAATCCACAGGGGTCAGTGCTGGGACCATAGAACATAGAACAGTACAGAACAGTACAGGCCCTTCGGCCCTCGATGTTGTGCTGACCTTTTATCCTACTCTAAGATCAGACTAACCTACATACCCTTCATTTTACTATCATCCATGTGCCTATCCAAGAGTCGCTTAATGTCCCTAATGTCTCTGACTCTACTCCCACTGCTGGCAGTGCATTCCACACGCCCACCACTCTCTGTGTAAAGAACCTCCCTCTGACATCTCCCCAAAACCTTCCTCCAATCACCTTAAAATTATACCCCCTCATGACAGCCATTTCTGCAGTTGGGAAAAGTCTCTATCCACTCTATCTATGCCTCTCATCATCTTGTACACCTCTGTCAAGTCACCTCTCATCCTTCTTTGCTCCAATGAGAAAAGACGTAAAAACAATGACAGCAGATGCTGGAAAACAGATTCTGGATTAGTGGTGCTGGAAGAGCACAGCAGTTCAGGCAGCATCGGATTTCAAAGCTCCTTGGATGCTGCCTGAACTGCTGGGCTCTTCCAGCACCACTAATCCAGAATCCAATGAGAAAAGCCCTCGCTCCCTCAACTTCACTCCCTCCAGTCCAGGCAGCTTCCTGATAAATCTCCTCTGTGCCGTCTCTAATGCTTTCACATCTTTCCTATAATGTGGTGACCAGAACTGAACACAATATTCCAACCAGGGTTTTAACCAGGTAGTCTAACCAACACACCACACGCCTTCTTAACAACCCGATCAACTTGGGTGGCAACGTTGAGGAATCTGTGGACACGGACCCCAAGATCCCTCTGTTCCTCCACACTGCCAAGAATCCTGCCTTTAACCCTGTAATCTGCAGTCAAATTTGACCTTCCAAAGTGAGTTACTTCACATGTTTCCTGATTGAACTCCGTCTGTCACTTATCAGCTCAGCTCTGCATCCTGTTAATGTCCCATTGCAACATACAACAGCCCTCCACACTATCCACCACTCCACCAACCTCTGTATCATCAGAAAACTTACTAAACCACCCTTCCACTTCCTCATCCACGTCATTTATAAAAATCACAAAGAGCAGAGGTCCTAGCACAGATCCCTATGGAACACCACTGGTCACCGAGCTGCAAGCTGAATACTTTCCATCTACAACCACCCTCTGTCTTCTATGGGCCAGCCAATTCTGTATCCAGACAGCCAGATTTCTATGTATCCCATGCCTCCTTACTTTCTGAATGAGCCCATCATGGGGAACCTTACCAAAGGCCTTGCTAAAATCCATGTATACCACATCTACCGCTCAACCTTCATCAACATGTTTTGTCACATCCCCAAAGAATTCAATGAGATTGTGAGGCATGACCTACCCCTCACAAAGCCATGCTGACTATCTCTAATCAAACTATGGTAATCATAAATCCTGTGTCTCAAGATCCTCTCCAGTACTTTGCCCACCACTGATGCAAGACTGACTGGTCTGTAATTCCCAGCATTATCCCTATTACCTTTCTTGAACAAGGGAATAATATTTGCCACACTCCAATCATCTGGCACTACTCCAGTGGACAGTAAGGACACAGAGATCATTGCCAAAAGCACAGCAATCTCTTCCCTCACTTCCTGTAGTAACCTTGGGTATATCCTGTCTGGCCCAGGATTTAACTACCCTTACGTTTTTCAAAATTTTCAGCACCTCCTCCTTCCTTGCATCAACCTGTTCGAGCATATCAGTCTGTTTCATGCTGTCCTCAGAAACAGCAAGGTCCCTCTCAGTAGTGAATACTGAAGCAAAGTATTCATTAAGGACCTCCCCTACTTCCTCAGGCACAAGTTCCCTCCACTATCCCGGATCGGCCCTTCCCTCACTCTGACCATTCTCTTGTTCCTCACATAAGTGTAGAATGCCTTAGAGTTTTCCTTAATCCTACCCGCTAAAGCTTTCTCCTGCCCCCTTCTCGCTCTCCTCAGTCCATTGTTCAGACAACGGTTGTTTAGAATCTACAGTAATAACTTGGAGGAAGGAAGTGAATGTACTGTAGCTACATTTGAAGGTGACACAGTATTAGGTGGAAAGGCAGGTTCTGAGAGGGATACAAACAGTTTACAGAGAATACTGATCGGTTAAGACAGTGGTCAAAATGTTGGCATTTCAAGGATAATAGGAAAATGTGAAATTGGTCACTTTGAAAGGGAGAGTAAAGGAACAGAATAGAACCCAGTTCTGAGGAAGGGTCACCGGACCCGGAACATTAACTCTGATTTCTCTTCACAGATACTGCCAGACCTGCTGAGATTTTCCAGTAATTTCTGTTTGTGTTACATTGGCAGTTTTCCAATCCCCTGGGATTTTTCCTGTGTCTAAGGGTTCCTGAAAGATTACTACCAGTGCAACTACAATCTCTATCACAACTTCCTTTCAAATCCTAGGATGCAACCCATCAGGATGAAGGTAGTTACTGTCCTTTAGCCCTATTTATTTCCTTAGTACTTATCTACCAGTAATAATTTGTTTGTTTGTTTGTTTATTTGTTTTCCTCTTTTTGCAAC
>NW_025201794.1:0-7345 GCF_004010195.1 Chiloscyllium plagiosum
CTTCAGGGTGTGACAAGTTTTAATGGACAAGTGTGAGACATGCAGCACAACGGCTCAGTACAGGAAAATGCGATTCCTATAATTTGCTGGTTGGCTTTGATCATGATAGAGGTTGGGCACTAATCGACTTTTTTTCTGTATTGCATATCCTTCTGATACTAATTCCAATCTGCTGGAAAAAGCTCGGATTATTTTAGAAAGCTCCCGCAACTGTTGGCATCAGCTCTTCTGCAATTGAGCCTCCATTCCTTGAACCAGAAGCTGTTCAGACAACAGTTACAATGAACGTGAGGTAACTTATTTATTAAATGTATCTTCAACAATCTTCGGTCTTCAAAAATAGTTCGTTTTCTCCCGATTCCTATATATGAGTTAAAATACAGAATAATGTACACTTTAAGAAAATTATGTTGTGCATCTGCCCTCCCACACTCGTGTTTTTTTAAACCAGTGGGTAATACACCGGCAAGTTTCAAAATTCATTTTCATCAGAGTATTTCAGCTTCATTAAAAGAAAAATCAAATGGATTGAAAGAAGTTAATTTGAAACGCGATGAACAATTCTATTAACACAGCTCAGGTGTTCATGATGACTCGATGATAACTCAGAAAAAAACATGTCCCTGAGGAATTGTTCTTTCTGCTCTATTTAAAGATTCCCCTTTACTAGCACGAGCGTGTACTGGCTGCATTAAACATAATTACCAATGAACCGTTCAGGGAAGTGGCATCATGAATTTAGCGATTATAGTTTCAATATATGACGAGAGAGCTATCATACAACGCATATTGAAGAAGATCGAGAGGATATACTTCCCGGTACTTGCTGCTGTCAGTGTCCCTCGTAAGTGATATCCTCTGATATCAATTCTCCAAATTGTGTTCCACTCATTTCTTATTCTCTTGAATTGTTTCCCTTCTTGTGACAGCACGGTGGCTCAGTGGTTATCAATGCTTCCTTAGAGCGCTTGCGATCGATTCAAGTCCCAGGCCTTTGTGGGGAGTTTGCATATTCTCCCCGTGTCCACGAGAGTTTCCTTTGGGTGCTCCTGTTCCTCCCACAATCCAACTCTGTGCAAGTGAGATGAATTGGCTATGTTAAATTGCCCATCGTCTTCAAGAATACGAAGGTTAGGTACATTTGTAAGGATAAAGTCGTGCTATAGGGTCAGGGAATGGATCTGGGTGGATTACTCTTCAGACAGTTAATGTGGAGTTGTTGGGCCAAAATGGCCTATTTCCACACTGCCGAATTTCTAATTTCTGCGTTCTAGATAGCTCCATCGTGTCTTGTGCATGAACTGCTGTTTCCTGTTCACTCCTTTCGTGCGCATGGTGAATGGTAACCATGTGTTCGACAATTCTGAACTGTAACTAGCGGAGATGTTTGGAATTATTTCACGGTGATTGGTGTCTTGTTTCATGTTATTGTGAAATGTGCTGCATTGGTTTCATGCTTTCTTTTATTGCTATTATAGACAAAATATGATTAATATATAAAGGTCAGTAACTTTGGACATTGTATTTCAGACATTTTACATCCTCAGATATACAATTGCATAGTCAGTCATACGCTCACCCAAAATACTCACTCTCCCTAAAGGACTCTCTATCGAACACACACACAAACACCTACACATAATCTCGTATTCTCTTACATTCTCTCTCACACGCACTAAATCGCTCACAGCCTCACACACACTCAATCTCTCTCTCAAACAAACTGCCACACATGCACTCCGTCTCAAACACATATGCTCACGCACAGTCAATCTGCCTCTCATGGAGAGATTTTCTGACACACTCATTCTCACGCTCACTCTATCTTGCATACACGGATTATCCCTCTCACACACTCATATTGAATTCAATTGACACACATACTCTCTCTTCCAGATACTCTGTCTCTCTCACGGACAATTTCGATGACACACTCTCTCGCTCACTATTACACATTCACACATTCACTGACCCTTCTCTCTCTCACATACACACACACATTCACCAAGTCACCGAAATCCACTTTTATACACATTGTCTCTCACACACCTACATTCATACACTCACTCTCAAACTTGTGCTTCTGCATGTTCACACTTGCACAGAAACCCTCATGTAAATACTAATCATGTTACAAATACACACTCACTCATGGACACAAGCATGAACACACACTCTTCACACACTTATTAATTAGATTAGATTAGATTACTTTAGATTACTTTACAGTGTGGAAACAGGCCCTTCGGCACAACAAGTCCACACCGACCCGCCGAAGCGCAAACCACCCATACCCATGCATTTACCCCTTACCTATCACTACGGACAATTTAGCACGGCCAATTCACCTGACCTGCACATCTTTGTGATTGTGGGAGGAAACCGGAGCACCCGGAGGAAACCCACGCAGACACGGGGAGAATGTGCAAACTCCACACAGTGAGTCGCCTGAGGCGGGAATTGAACCCGGGTCTCTGGCGCTGTGAGGCAGCAGTGCTAACCACTGTGCCACCGTGCCGCCCACAATTCACTCGCTCTCTTGAATATGTTGCCTCTGACACGTACACAAGTTCACTTATCTCCTCTGATTATGCAGCATTCATCACCTGTCACTAACTGCAGCAGACAAAGTATTGATGAGGTTCCTTCTTTCACTGGCGCAATCCCTTTGGTGTAGGGCCCCTGATCGTGACATTTGGAATGGGGTTCCTGGGTTTTGACTTTTATTTAATACTGCATGGTTCATTGGGGATCATTGCAGGTGTTTGGATTCCCTTTATCCTCAGCATATTTCCTTGGAAATAATGGTGCAGATGGTTTGAAATTTCTGCTTGGCGGAGGCTGCAGTGTAACTTGCAGATGATATACAATGCTGTTACAGGGATAAATGCTGAATTGTGGGGTTACCACCACCGTGCATGTTGTTGCATTATAAACATGTTATTTCTCTCAGTTAATTTAGTGACCATTGTGATCCTGTCCCGTGGAAACTGTGGACTCTCTACGCCTGTGACTCGCTACCTCGTGGCCATGGCAACAGCAGATCTGCTGGTGCTGATCCTCGACTTGATATGGAGACATATACCTGTTCTTTATCCAGAAGACTTTATTTTCCTGTATTATATAGATGTGTGTAACATTCACGCTTTCCTTCTTTATGCAGTCACTGACTGTTCTGTCTGGTTCACCGTGGCATTCACGTTCGATCGATTTGTGGCTATAGCTTGCCAGAAATTGAAAACGAAATATTGCAGAGAGAAAACAGTGAATTTGGTCCTTGGAGCAGTGACGTTGCTGAGCTGTTTAAATAACTCGACCTGGTATTTTATGTATAACAACAGGTATAGATTTGGCAATCATCCTATGTTTTGTGGAATGTCTGTCTCTGATACTAAATTAATGCTATGGGTTGCAATTGAAGTTGTTCATTACATACTCACACCCTGTGTCCCTTTTGCACTGATTCTCCTCCTCAACATTTTCACCGTAAGACACATTTTAGTGAGCAGCAGAGCCCGCAGGAGACTCCGAGCTCACATGAATGGGGAAAATTCCAGACACTCTGAGATGGAGAGCCGAAGAAAATCCATAATTTTACTTTTTGCTATTTCTGTCAATTTCATTCTGCTGTGGGCAGTGTTCACTGTGAACAATTTAGTTAAGCGGATACGTGACCTGAGTAGTACTCTTCCTCTGCTTCCGCACTTCCAAGAAATTGGCTTCATTCTCCAGATGCTGAGTTGCTGCACAAACACTGGGATCTACGCCGTGACCCAGGCTCGGTTCAGAGAACAGTTCAAGAATATGGTGATTTTCCCTTTCATTCTAATTGTTACCCTACTGAGAAAATTCAAGCACTAACATTACCAAGCATTGAATCTGAATGTTACGCTCAATTTTCTCGCGCATTGTCCAAAAAAAATTTTTATATCCATTCACTGAGCCGTTTTGTTTATATTCACTTTGACATACACCAGAAATTTTGTTCAGAACCGGGACCCCAAGGAGTGCAGTCTTCGAGTTGTTGCCTCATAATGATAGCGTCATACAGCACGTAAACAGACCCTTCAATCCTCCTCGGCCACGCTGACAGCATATGCTGAACTTATGTCGTAGACTTTGTCAGCGACTTGTCCATATCATTCTAAATTCTTCCTGTTCATCTAGATGCTTTTTAAATGTTTTAATTGCATCCACCCGTGAAACATTCTTTGACAGATTGTCGCATATACACGCCATCCTCTACATAAGTATGATACACTTCAAAAAAACGTTTTAGATCTTTATCCTCTCATCTTGAAACTATGCTCTCTTGTTTCTGTTTCCCCTACCCTTGGAAAAACATACCTTGGCTGATCACTTTAATCAGGCCCTGCATGACTTTGTTAATATCTATAAGCGTCCCCCTCAACCTCTGATGCTCAGGGGAAAATAACCCATAACCGATTTGAACTCACCCTACAGCCCAAACTCTCGAAACTTGGACAAAATTCTTGCAAATGATTTCTCAACCCTTTTAAGATGAACAGCAGGGCGAAGCACAACTCTGCGGCAATGCCAGTGGAGCAATAGTTGAATCAAGCTTGTTTCTCAGTTGGGGTGTTTGTTGATATTGGGAGAATTTCTGTGTACACGTGGGATTGGGGGTTGTGCGGTGAGACAGTTAGAGAAAAGAGCGGATGACTGGAAAGAGAAGGTACAAATGCGTCATGTGTGAGTCACAAGCAAAGGCAAGTTTTGTAGCACCGTGGATTGTGCTTTGACACTACATACTAGATGTTTAGAACACATGAACAAACTAATATTTTTACTAATATATGTTTCACAACAGATATAAATTCAAATGAGGAAAGAATGTAATATCCCCAAGTATATCGGTAACAAAAAATTACTCAGAGTGTGAACTGTGGGAAGGATGTTGTGATGCTGCACTGTGATTCAGAAAAGTCAAGTGCATGGCAGATGCAGATTAATGTCGGTAAGTGCGTGGTAATTCATTTTGCGAGCAAAAACATGAAGGCAGATTGTTATAGGAATGGCGTTCGATTAGAAAGGTGGTATGGGCAATGAGGCCTCTGTGTCTGAATCTGTGGCTGCGGTGCAGCAGTTTTGACCAACACTGGTCTGCAACAGATTTGATAGAGCCTGGTCCTCGGCAGTATTTACCGGTCCCCAGTCAGAGAGTCATAGAAGCATGAAGCACGAATCGGACAGCTCTACGCAACCAGTCACTGACAAACCTAATGCCAACAAACTAAGCTGTCCCCACTTCTTTATTTCTGTTTAATACCACATTGAACGTGAAACTTTTCCTATCCATGCACTTATCCAAAAGTGTTTTAAACGTTTTAATTGTACCGAGATCCAACACTTCCTCTGGTAGTTTATTCCTCAGGTGAACCCACGTCTGTACAGAAGACGACATTTTCCCTCACGTCTTTTTAAATTCCTCATCACGGGAAATAAAAACACCAATAACGATAAATCTACCTGTACTCTCAGCATTTCATGAAATACTATCACATAGGTTCTCAACCTCCTACATTCCAATGTAAAATGTCATACCTTTTCATTGAAACTTCCGGGCACATCCTGTGAATGTGGCCTGAACGCTCTCCCGAGTATGAAAATTCTTCTTATAAATGGGCGATGAAAAATGGATACAGCATTCCAGAAGTGGCCTCATTAATGTATCGTATGACCTCACCATGTCTCACGCCACTCTGTCCACTCCACCCAAGAATTCCTGAAGATAATCAAAGATACTAAGATAGAAGCGGATGAAGTAATGACCTTCTTTGATGTAACGGCCGGGTTTACATTAATCAACATTAACCTGGCCAAGGAAACATTGACTACACTATTAGAAGACCCAAAGGCACACACAGCAAACACGACTAACTCCATCAACAAGGACATTAACATCAAGCTAGTGGACCTATGCCTTACCACACGCTTCATGTTCAACAACAAACCCAACAGATAAATCAAAGGAACGCCCATGGGAGCTCCGATATCAGTGTTCTTAGCAGAGGCAGTAATGCAGAGACATGAACAAACTGCTCTGCCAAAAATCCAATCCAAACTTTGCATCCAACATATGGATGATACCTTTGTCAACTCTAAAGGAAACCTTCAGGGCAATTAATAATAGCTTTACTTCAGAAAATTCACTCAATTGAAGGAAAACAACTAGAAGTTGCCATTCCGAGATGTCACAGGATAGCGAATAGCCAATCAGAAACTTCAAACCAGCGTCTGCAGGAAAACAACACATACGGGCCAAATATTGAACGAAAGAAGCAATCATCCCAACATCCACAAAGGAAGGTGCATCAGAACATTATTTCAACGATTCAACACACTCTGAAGCGCAGAGGAACTACACAGAGCAGAGGATAATCACCTACCATGTATTAAAAAAGAATGGGAACCCAATGAACACAATCCACAGATTTCTCAGCAACAAACCCAAACAAGCAGACAAAACACTTGCAGAAAACCTGGCCACTCTTCTCTACATCAAAGGCATCTCGGAAATGACTGCCAGACTACTCATAACCCTTGGTATCATGGTAGCCCACAATGAACCAACACATGAAAACAGCAGCAAATGGACTTGAAAGATCCTTTCCAGGCAATAAGTAAAACTAATGACATTTACAAAATGCCGTGCAAGCACTGTAATAAACACTGCATTGGACAAACAGGCAGAAAATTAGACACCAGGATACCTGAACACCAACTAGCCACAAAACGGCATGACCCTCTCTCATGAGTGTACTTCCACACAGATAAGGAAGGACATCCCTTCGACTGGGACAACACATCCATCCTCGGACAAGCCAAACAAAGTCAAACACGAGAATGACTATAAGCATGACATTCCAACTTGAACTCGCTTAACAAACACATCAAGTTCAAACCCATCTAACACCCCTGAGAAAAAGGACAAGACGTTACGTCGCTATAGGGAATGACATCAATAAAGGAAATAACATCACCAACCTAAAAAAACCCAAACACATAAGTAGAAAGCAGAAATTATCAGCAATGCTTCGCCGACGGCCCACTGGAGATATTAACTAGTAGGGTGATGAAACCTCTGGAAAGCGCCTTTCAGCTCAGCGAGCAAACCTACATCCATAACCTCAACCTGAGCGACAAATCCCCGCAAAACTCCGCTTATTCATTTTAATGTTCCAACTGAAACAAGAGAAAAATTAATAGATATAAAGACAGTTAGATAGTCTGGTGGTTAGAATGATCGACAGATCAACAGATATATATATAGATAGATAGACAGACAGACAGATAGACGGACAGATAGATAGATAGATAGATA
>NW_025201795.1:0-1689 GCF_004010195.1 Chiloscyllium plagiosum
AATCAGTATCCTGTTCCTGCCTTATCCCCATAATCCTTGTTCCACTATCCTTAAGAGCTCTATCCAACTAATGTTTGTACTCAATTCGTCGACCAGTAAAGGCCTTCTTTCACCACCTTACCTACCTGTGTTTCCAATTTCAGAGAGCTATCGACTTGAACCCGAAGATCCTTCCGTACATCAATGCTGTTAAGGGTCCTGCCATTAACTGTCACTTTCCCTTAACGTTTCATCTTCCAAAGTGCAGCATCTCACACTTATCCGCATTGATCTCCATCTGCCATTTCTCGGCTGATATCCGCAACCGATCTATATTCTGATAACCTTCTACACTATCCACAGCTCCACCAATCTGTGCGTTGACTGCAAACTTACTAGGCGAAAGTGAGGACTGCAGATGCTGGAGATCAGAGTGGTGCTGGAAAAGCACAGCAGGTCAGGTAGCATCCGAGGAGCAGGAAAATCGACGTTTCAGGCAGGAGATTCCCGAGACGTCAGTTTTCCTGCTCCTCGGATGCTGCCTGACCTGCAAACTTACTAACCCATTGACCTATGTTTTCATCTCAGTCATTTATGTATATCACAAATGGTAGAAGTTCCAGTACCGATCCCTGTAGAACAACACTAGTCAGGGACCTTCAGCCTGAAAAAGCACCCTTCCATCGCTACCCTTTGCCCTGTATGGGCAAGCCAATTCTGAATCCATGTAGCCAAGTCACCGTGGATCCCAATCATCCTAAACTTCTGGATTAGCCTACCATGTTCATTCCTGAAGAAGGGCCTGTGCCCAAAACGTCGAATCTCCTGTTCCCTGGATGCTGCCTGACCTGCTGTGCTGTTCCAGCAATAAAGTTTCAACTTTGATCTCCAGCATCTGCAGACCTCACTTTCTCCCCTACCATGAGGGACCTTGTCCAAAGCCTTGCTGAAATCCTTGGAAACGTCTACTGTCCTACCCTCATCTATCATCTTCGTCACCTCCTCGAAATATTCAATCAAGTTAGGAAGACATGACCTGCCCATGAGCGTCCCTAACTAGGCAGTGTTTTTCCAAATGTGTGTCAATCCTATCCAGAAGAATTCTCTCCAATAGATTCCCAATCACCGATTTGAGACTCACTGGTCTGTGGTTTCCAGGATTATCCCTACTTCTCTTCTTAACCAGAGGAGCATCAGCAACTTGCCCAGTCCGCTGGGACCCCTCCAGTGGCTAGTGAGGATACAAGAGATCTTGGTCAGGGCCTCAGCAATCTCCTCTCTCAGTAACCTTGGGTAGATCCCATCAGGCCCGGGGGACTTAGCCACCTTACTGCTCTTCAAGAGATCCAACACCACTTCTTTCCTTTGTTCTCAAAGTGCCTGAGTATCTGAGCATGCTCCACACAAATCTCACCATCCTCCATATCGTTCTCCTGGGTGACTACGATGTAAAGTGCTCATTCAGGATCTCACTCTCATCCTCTGCCTCCAAGCACGAGTTCTCTCCTTTATCCTTAGGTGGTCCGACCTTCTGTTGAAACTTTATTGCTGGAACAGCACAGCAGGTCAGGCAGCATCCAGGGAACAGGAGATTCGACGTTTCGGGCACAGGCCCTTCTTCAGGAGTGAGAAGGGCCTGTGCCCGAAACGTCGAATCTCCTGTTCCCTGGATGCTGCCTGACCTGCTGTGCTGTTCCAGCAATAAAGTTT
>NW_025201795.1:2408-4924 GCF_004010195.1 Chiloscyllium plagiosum
GGGGGTGGGGATGGAGGTGATAGGTCAGAGGGGAGGGTGGGGGAAGGTAGCAAAGAGTACAATAGGTCAATGGGGGTGGAGATGGAGGTGATAGGTCAAAGGGGAGGGTGGAGTGGATAGATGGGAAGGGAGATTGGCAGGTAGGACAGGTCACGAGGGCGGTGCTGAGCTGGAAGGTTGGAACTGAGGTAAGGTGGGGGGAGTGGAAATGAGGAAACTGGTGAAGTCGACTTTGATGCCCTGGGGTTGAAGTGCTACCTTCTCGCCAGCCCCAACCCCCCTCTCATTTCTCTCTCCACCCCGGCGGCTCCCTGCCTCTATTCCTGATGAAGGGCTTTTGCCCGAAACGTTGATTTTCCTGCTCCTCGGATGCTGCCTGACCTGCTGTGCTTTTCCAGCGCCACTCTGATCTAAACTCTGATCACAGTCCCTCTCAATTCACACTCCCTGGCTCCTGCCTAATACTGACCCAACTTGCCTTCCCCCTTGGGAAGTCCCTGCAAGGCCCCAACTCATCCATGCTCACAGCTGTCTGAAAACTCAAGGGGTTGTGATGACAGTTTCCAAAACACTCTCCCATTGAAAGGTCAGTCACCTGGCCAGGTCCATTTGCCAATACAAGTCCAGTGAGGCCCCTCCTCAAGTGGGGTTGGATATCCACACACAGTTTCAAGAAACCCTCTTGGATGCACCGTCTGTGTCTCTTGCTGGAAGAGAGTCCCCTGTCAATATTGGGGGAATGAAACTCACCCACTATGCCAACTCTGTTTTTATTGCAGCTTTCCATAATCTGACGTGTTTGTTCCCTCAGTCAGTCTCTTGGTGGCTGTTGGACGGGGCCTATAGTAAAATCCTATCAGAGTGACTGCACCCAGCTTAATTTTGAGCTCTAGCCAGACTTCCTCAGGTGGATGAGCCCTCCAGTACGTCCTCTCTGACTGCAGATGGAACATTCTTCCTGATTAGTATATCCAAAGATGTGCAGGTTAGGTGAATTGGCCATGCTAAATTGCCCATAGTGTTAGGTGCATTAATCAGAGGGAAATGGGTCTGGGTGTGTTTCTCTTTGGAGGGTCGGTTGGGCCGAAGGGCCTGTTTTCACACTGTAGGGAATCTAATGTAATCTAATGCAACTCCCCCACCTCTTCTGCCTTCCTCTCTATCCCGTCTAAAACAATGATAACCTAGAACCCTCTCTCAACTAGATCTCCGTAATGGCCACAAAGTCATAGCCCCACGTACTGATTCAGGATCTGAGCCTTACCTGGAAGATTCATTGGTTTGAAATCAACACACTTCAGCCCGTTAGTACCATCATGTTCATTTACCTGTCTCTGCCTGTCCTTTCTTTCTGATATATTGGTCCTAACATCGATCTTTTCTTCAATCCCTCCACTTGCTGCTGTGTTTCCCAGTCCCCTGCCACTCGAGTTTCAAATCTCCCGAGTAGCACTAGCGAACCTCCCTGTGAGGTTCTCCTGCAGTCTGTGTGCAACCCGTCCCTCTGGTACAGAAGTGGTCCCAATCATTCAAGAACCTGAAACCCTGCCCCCTGAACCGGCTCCTTAGCCACATGTTAGTTTAGATTAGATTGCATTAGATTCCCCTACAGTGTGGAAACAGGCCATTCGACCCAACAAGTTCACACCAACCCTCCGAACAGCAACCCACCCAGACCTGTCTCCCTCTGACTAATGCACCTAACACTGTGGGCAAATTAGCAAGGCCAATTCACCTGACCTGCAAATCTTTGGATTGTGGGAGGAAACCGGAGCACCCAGAGGAAACCCACGCAGACACGGGGAGAACGTGCAAACTCCACACAGTCACCCCGAGGCTGGAATCGAACCCGGGTCCTTGGCGCTGTGAGGCAGCAGTACTAACCACTGAGCCACCGTATTAATCTGTCCTATCTTTCTACTCCTTGCCTCACTAGCAGGTGGTACTGGCAGTAACCCTGAGATTACTACTCTCGAAGCTCTGCTTTTTAACCTCTTTCCTAAGTCCCTATACTCAGTGCGCAAGACCTCATCCCTCTTTCTGCCTCGGACGTTGGTACAAACCTGCACCACGACCTCTGGCTGCTCACCTTCCCTCTAAACAAGTTTGTGTAATCGCTTCGAGCCATCCCTGACCCTGGCACCAGGGAGGCAACACGACATCCCGGAGTCTCGAACGTGGCCACAGAAATGCCGCTAACTAGGGAATCTCCGACACTCCACTTTTTGTCATTTACATAAATGATTTGGATGTGAGCATAAAAGGTACAGTTAGTAAGTTTGCAGATGACCCCAAAACTGGAGGTGGAGTGGACAGCGAAGAGGGTTACCTCGGGTTACAACAGAATCTGGACCAGATGGGCCAATGGGCTGAGAAGTGGCAGATGGAGTTTAATTCAGATAAATGCGAAGTGCTGCATTTTGGGGAAGCAAATCTTAGCAGGACTTATACTAGTAAGGTCCTAGGGGGTGTTGCTGAACAAAGAGACCTTGGAGTGCAGGTTCATAGCTCCTTGA
>NW_025201795.1:5002-7346 GCF_004010195.1 Chiloscyllium plagiosum
TGCCAGGGTTGGAGGATTTGAGCTACAGGGAGAGGCTGAACAGGCTGGGACTGTTTTCCCTGGAGCGTCAGAGGCTGAGGAGTGACATTGTAGAGATTTACAAAATTATGAGGGGCTTGGATATGGTAAATAGACAAAGTCTTTTCCCTGGGGTCGGGGAGTCCAGATCTACGGGGCATAGGTATAGGGTGAGAGGGGCAAGATATAAAAGAGACCTAAGGGGCAACCTTTTCACACAGAGTTCATTATGGGCATTTAAACGTGCATTGGATAGGTATATGGAGGATAGTGGGCTAGTGTAGTTTAGGTGGGCTTGGATCGGCGCAACATCGAGGGCCAAAGGGCCTGTACTGCGCTGTATTCTTCTATGTTCTATGCTGTACATCTCTATGACACTGCTGCTTGCTTGGACCTTGCCTGACCCCGGATGGAAAGCAGAGCCAGTTGCAGTGCCACAGGCCTGGCTGCTGCTCCCCTGAGGCGCTATTCACCACCCCCCACCCCTCCAACAGCGTCTCCTGTTACAGAGGGGGAATAGCCACTGGCGACTCCTGCATTACCCGCCTGTCTCTCCCGGCGGGGTCACCCATCTACCTGACTGAAGCTGCAGTGTGATCACCTCCCTGTAACTAGAGTCCATCACACTCTCTGACCCCTCTCTGCTTCTCCGTGTGTCCAACCACTGTAGCCGGTCACACTTCCTGCAGACACAGCCATCAGGGACAGGAGAC
This sequence comes from Chiloscyllium plagiosum, assembly GCF_004010195.1. NCBI lineage: Eukaryota > Metazoa > Chordata > Chondrichthyes > Orectolobiformes > Hemiscylliidae > Chiloscyllium > Chiloscyllium plagiosum. Next base: position 5,734 of record NW_025201795.1, read on the forward strand.
AACTCCCTGATCTCCCCCATCGGGCAGGAGAGACATCGTGGAACATAGAACGTTACATCGGCCCTCGATGTTGCACTGACCTGTGAAATTAATCCGATTCCCAGCAAACCTACACTGTTCCATTATTATCCATATGTCCGACCAATGCCCGATTAAATGCCCTTAACGTCGATGAGTCTACTACTGTTGCAGGCAGGCCGTTCCACATCCCTACTACTCTGAGTGAAGAAACTACCCCTATATCTGTCCGCTATCTATCACCCCTCAATGTAAAGCTATAGGTATTTGGTAGGCTTTCCTTTACTGGTCAGTGCATTGAGTATAAGAATTGGGAGGTCATGCTGCGACTGTACTGGACATTGTAAGTGAGACTGGACTCCTTTACAACAATAGATTTGGAATACTGTGTGCAATTCTGGTCTCCCAGCTATAGGAAAGATTAGATTAGGCTCCCTACAGTGTGGAAACAGGCCCTTCGGCCCAACCAGTCCACACGGACCCTCCAAAGAGTAACCCACCCAGACCCATTTCCCTCTGACTAATGCACCTATCACTACGGGTAATTTAGCATGGCCAATTCACCTGACCCTGCACATCTTTGGACTGTGGGAGGAAACCGGAGCACCCGGAGGAAACCCAAGCAGACACGGGGAGAATGTGCAAACTCCACACAGACAGTCACCTGAGGGCGGAATCGAACCTGAACCCTGGCGCTGTGAGGCAGCAGTGCTAACCACTGAGCCACCGTGCCACCCAGGATGACGTGTAACTTGAAATGACAGATGTGAACATAAGAGGTACATTGCGTAAATTTGCGGATTACACCAAAATTGGAGGTGTAGTGGACAGCGAGGAAGGTTACCTCAGATTACAACAGGATCTTGATCAGATGGGCCAATGGGCTGAGAGGTGGCAGATGGAGTTTAATTCAGATAAATGCAAGGTGCTGCATTTGGGAAAGCAAATCTTAGCAGGACTTATACACTTAATGGTAAGGTCCTAGGGAGTGTTGCTGAACAGAGAGACCTTGCAGTGCAGGTTCATAGCTCCTTGACAGTGGAGTCACAGGTAGATAGGATAGTAAAGGTGTTTGGTCTGCTTTCCTTTATTGGTCAGAGTATTGAGTATAGGAATTGGGAGGTCATGTTGCAGCTGTACAGGACATTGGTTAGGCCACTGTTGGAATATTGCGTGCAACTCTGGTCTCCTTCCTATCGGAAAGATGTTGTGAAACCTGAAAGGGCTCAGAAAAGATTTCCAAGGATGTTGCCAGGGTTGGAGGGTTTGAGCTACAGGGAGAGGTTGAACAGGCTGGGGCTGTTTTCCCTGGAGCGTCGGAGGCTGAGTAGTGACCTTATGGAGGTTTAAAAAGTCATGAGGGCCATGGACGGGGTTAATTGACAAAGTCTTTTCCCTGTGGTGGGAAAACCTTTTCACACAGAGAGTGGTACGTGTATGGAATGTGGACAGGCAGGAGGCTGGAAGAACACAGCAGCATCAGGAGTCGGAAAAGTCGAGTTTCGGGTGTAACCTGTCAGAGGAAGTGGTGGAGGCTGGTACAATTACAACATTTAAAAGGCATCTGGCTGGGTATACGAATAGGAAGGGTTTAG
>NW_025201796.1:0-7346 GCF_004010195.1 Chiloscyllium plagiosum
GGGCAGCGGAGAATGTAATTGTACTAACGAATTGATAATCTGTAGAATTTACGATCCCAGCGTGCAGTGGATGCAGGGAAATAGAGTGATCGAAGGGTTATAGACATTGGGCAGTAAAGTTGAACTGATGTCAAGATAAAATCAACCGTGATCGTATTAAATTTCGAAGCAGACAATGTACTAAATTACCGACTGAAATTCATTATTCCTATTCAATTCGTGTAATTGCCTGTACAGGAATAGGGGAGGATTGATTATCAGACAGAGAGAATGCAGTCGTACCCATCATAATCAGTTTGTCAGAATGCAAGCAGTGGTGCCACACATAATCAGTGCACCGTCCTCAACTCCTTATAATCTATATCAATGATTTGGAGCAGTGGAAAATTTATTGTAACTAAGTTTCGTAGTGATACTAAGATAAGCAGGAAAATCAATTATCAAGAGAAGGTGTGGAATTTGCAAATGGATACGGACAGGTAAATTCAACAGATAAGTTTGGTAGGTAAAACATATGTCAACTGTCACTTAGTTTTCAGGGAAAAAAAAGAAGGCAACATGTTATTGAAATGGAGACAGATTACACGAAGTCGTGGTACTGCGTACTGGACGTTCATTATGACGTGATCAGCTTTTGGAAGTCTCTCTCTCTCTCCCTGACAAACTGCTGCAGGACATTCCGAGTGATTCCATTTGACCCAGAACACGCGATCGTATTTTAATTTGGTTGGTGGCCATGGGGAGGTGTGAGCTGGGCGGTGTTTTGAAACAATCATCAACTGGGTGCCTTATCCTAGATGTCATTCTTTCCTTCCATGTGGCGATACGAACTCGGTAGGAATGTCTGATTGCAACCAGGACAGTAGGAATTCACCAATATGATGCCCTGTGCATGGTCACACTGTAACATTATTGGTTTGAGATTTCCTTCAGATCGTCAACTTCTCATAATTTTGCCGACCAACACCTCCAGAACTAATTTTGCTGGGTTTTGGTATTTGCTATATGAACCTTGAGCTGTGGAATACAGCCTTAATGATGTCAATAATCAGCAGCTGACACTCCCAGCTTCAAACCTGCATAATCGAATCTGAATCGATCACACACGGCACATTCGGAACTCATACCAAAATCTAGTCCATCCTTAATTCCTGTGCACGTTGCTATTGAATCCGGCAATGTCCTTATTTCAGTGTTCTCAAGAGCATTATCTCATCTGTCCACGAACTGTCCCCCAGTATCTCTCTCTCTCTCTGTCGATAATGCTAAACCCTGCCAGTTTTAGACTGATTTCCTACGTGCCTGTTCTCCCTCAAACAATGATTTTCACATCTAACGCCACCTCATCACACACACCACAGACAGGCAAATTCGCTTTCTTTTTGTGATCTAATTAAGATATGGAGAAATACATTTGTAGGAGCACCATTTACTGTCATTCACAGTATTGGCTGCTAATTTCCTCGTGCGAGGCACTTGTCTTCTGCAAGTATAGTACCAATATACTGCCAATAACTTGCAATGCTTCCAATGCTGGGCAGATAGTCAGTTTACAGAGCAATAACTTGTATGGTCTCCATAGCTTTACAAGTGGGCTGTCATTTTTCCAATGTGATGGTTTGTGAACTGGTTCTGTGAGGCAGATTCAGAATTTGGTCTAACTAATGACTTCAGCTGATCTGATGATGACTTTATTCAATGTTTTCATTCTACTGATTGAACCCTTCATGTTCTCGCTGCTCAATTAATTACCATTCCCTGTGCTTTCGCATGTTAGGACAACATATTCTCAGTTAATTAACTCGGTTTCTGCCTCTAATTTCAATCTTTCTGTCCCACTGCCTCATACCCTAGTCTTAGTTTTATGCTCACTAACGTTTCACGGTCTGACAGTGTGAAGGAAAATCAACAGCAGGAAGAACTGCAGAATAAATGAAAAGAAGGGTAGCATACATTTAAATGTTTTATAGAATTAATGACAGAACAGTGAGACTTACCAGGGACACCAACGATAGCCAAGATAGGATAATAAAAGTATTGAATAATGTAAAGTGCATTTACGATACGCCATGATAATGGCTTCTGATCATAATATGTAGAAAAATACCAAACAATCCAGGATAGACTCCTGTCTGTGAAGGTTACATTCCAGTCTTTTGCTCTCAGATTCTGATCCATTGTTCGAAGATCCCTGTGTATTGCTCTCAGATTCAGATCTCTCCTCCCCGCTCTGTCTTGAACTGCTGATCGTTGTTTGTGCTGCTGTAGTGCTCCAGCTTGTACAGTGGGATAACACATGGAATGGAACACATTTATCATGGAAATGTGCAAAACATCCGCTGGGATAATAGAATCCATGGGGACTGAAAATAATCAAAATCAGCGAACAAACAGGTTCAGTTAACACCTTCCCTACATCACTTGCCATATCAGAACAAAACCGAACATTTACTCATCTGCTTGGAGTATACGAGGGTTGCTGAGAGATGGACCGTAAATCTTTTAACTACTTTAATCTTGCGTGCATATTTGTGGGGCTTGTTCTAGAGCACTGCTGGGTTGTGCATGCTGCTCCCGTTTTTCTAAGTAGATAGGGCGAACATAACAGACCAACTGCGTAATAGATTTGTTAACATATTTGTTGGTCTCTGTCTTTGTGTAATGCAGCTCTTATTTTTAAGTGCACCGTTGGGAAATCCTTTCATAACCTTGATAGATCATTCAGAGTTCAACACAACTGTTCAAGAATACGAGGAAATAATTTTGTCACAATGTGAGGGTTAAAGAGGGATAGGATGAGGTCCACATTCAGTCCGTTACAGCCTACTTCAACTTGAAAAGGTGGGAAGGTGAAATGTTGGGGCATGTTGCCAAGGGAATCATTCTAAACTTAACACTTGGAGTACATTACATTGTTTGTGTTTCTGTAACGGAGAAGGGAGGGCACTTCATCAGATAGAGTTTCACGTAGCTCATAATGCCCAGTTTGTTGTGTAATGTCTTGGACCTGTTATAAATGGACAGAATGAGGTTATTCAGCCTCACGTGTCTGTTACAGAGGGTCAGCAGGAGGCCATTCATCCTCTCGTATGTTAGAGGTGGGCAGCTGGAAGCCATTTAGCCTCTCGAATGTGTTACAAATGAAAAGGAGGAAGCGATTCAATCTCTTAAGTTTGTTGCACAGGAACATGAAGAGAGACTCAGTCTCTCTGGTCTGTCAACAGAATCAGTTCAGTTGCAGGACATGTAACATAAGAGCAGGAAAGGTTCAGTAGCCAGTTTGTCGATTTATAATGAAAAGCAAGGAAGCCATTCACTTCATTGAGAATGTACCTTGAAACGAGGAGGAAGGATTACTCCCAAGAGAGACCAAAGAACAAAAAATAGTTGAAGGCCATTCTGTCCTTTTATCACGTGATGCAGATAAAGATGGTGGTGATTTATTTTTTTCAAACCAGATTAAAACCACTCAACGGCTTGAACAGAATGCATAAGGCAAGTTTGGAAGACATTCATTCCCGAGAAACCCTGACATAGGAGCTCCAGCAGGTCCATCTACCCCATGTAACGGTTGCCAGAAATAGCAGGAGAGGTGGATTGTTGCAAATATAGGAACACGCGAAAAACGTGCATGAAAGGCTATTCGTCCCTTTGAAATTGCTCCACTGTTTAATAATCCTATAATACGGTGGTGAACTCTTATGTTAATTAAAGCGAACATCCAGCAAAGCCGCCTCGTCTCGTAATCTGTTAAAATAAATGTGACAGAGAACTCCCAATGTCCACCATTTAAAGATAATGATATCAATTTATTTTTTCGTCTGAAAGTGAACTTTGAATAGCAACTATTTAAAACTCTCAGCCTCCGTTTTTCTTAACTGCTTATTATCGAGCCTCCAAGTCATAAACAATATGCTGTTCCAAGAAGACACGTACAAAATTACATCCACTTGATTTCAAAACCACACAGAGAGTTTGTTTTTCAGTGCATTTCTTCTTCCAGTTGAAGATTTCCCTGGCCGTCCTCTTTCTTTCTACTATGAATATGTTTCATATGAAAAGGTACCTTACATAGAGATCCTTTCAAAATTTCTTGGGTCTCCCTCGATGGCAGTTTCTCTGTCTCCATTTTGCAAAACTCCTGCATTTTATATTCCCAACTCTTTGGCTCTTTGATTCCATGCGAAATTGATTAGGTTTTACTATCCTGGGGTTTAACCCTCGTGAAAGGGTCTTTGAATGCGGAAATTGGAAACAATGGTGCTCGTGTTCATTACTGCCTGTGGTTACCTACCATGTGGAACCTATGACATGTCCATCAAAATTTAACCACACCTTGCGTAGTTCAGACAAATAAAAATGCTTTTTTAACTTAGCCTGAGCCTTCCTCACACCTGGGTGACCTGCTACTGGTAATTCAAATGCGAAACGTAACTGTACGCCATCAGCAACGCAATCTACTTCACTTATGCCGATTAATCTTCTGTACTCACCTATCGTGGTCTACATTTCACTCAAGGGATTCTATGTTAATTTTAATAACTCTCAGGAATACATTATCGTCACGTCTTTCTATTGTAAGTCCATTGGCCTTACAGGGTTAAACACTTCTTCCTGACCCTCTTCTTATTCAGGATTTTCCTGCACCATTACATCAAATGGAAGTCTGCTAACTGAACCCTATGATAGTAGTGTTGTCCCAATAATGTAGGGTACAAAACTAATGTAGTGTACAAAATACCATGCAAGGACTGCACAAAACACTATATAGGACAAACAGGAAGACCGCTAACAATCCACATACATGAACATCAACTAGCCATGAAACGACACGACCAGCTATCCTTAGTAGCCACACACGCAGACAACAAGCAACATGAATTCGACTGGGACAACACTACTATCATAGGGCAAGCCAGACAGAGAACAGCCAGGAAATTCCTAGAGGCATGGCATTCATCCACAAACTCCAACAAGAAACACATCGACCTGGACCCAATATACCAACCACTACAGCGGACAGCTGAAACTGACAACCGGAAACGGCAGGGACAGACCACTATAAACACCGGAGGAAACATCAAAGAAGCGCTTCGCAGGAGGCTCCCAAGCACTGATGATGTCGCCTAGCCAGGGGACGAAACGTTTGCAACAAAAACTTCCAGCTCGGCGAACAGAACCACAACAACGAGCACCCGAGCTACAAATCTTCGCACAAACTTTGGTATTTTTCTTTTCACTCCTCAGTTTCCGGTCTTTCTTTGGATTCTCATCAACAAGGGCTGTCACTCTCAACTTTGATCCTGCTGGATCTCTGCAAAGAACAAACTTTTTTACTGGAACTGACACTTTGTCAATTACGACCGCTGTTACGTTCCCAGTCTTGAGTTGACACTCCAACCTGATCTTACACAGGGGACCACTAAATTTCTGTCCATTTTTTTCCCAGAAATTACCACTCTTCCTGGTAACATGTCAGAAAGTGTGCATTTACTTTCATAGCTTAATATTAGGAACTGATTAGATACAGTATCTCTGAAAATTGTAGCATTCTTTCCCTTCTCCTCCGGTCCTTCCTTCATAAATTTTACCAACACAGGTGAAGTCTTTGTAGAGATACGGCACTAATTCAATACCCAGCTCCTGTCTGGGCTGTGCACTCTCCTGTAGCTCCGGTATTGTTCTTCCTTTATTACTTTCACTAATGCCACAGGCTTAATCTTTCTAAACACATCTTTTCCCAAACTCTTTTCCTTCAACGACGAGCACTGTTACATTGCGTGTCCCATCTTTTGGCAGTGAAAATACGTTTTTACCCAGTGTCCTTCTTAAGCCATCGGCACCAGCATTTCATGTGTACCACTCCAGTACAGTGAAAACACCTGAATCCTTTCACCTCTTTCCACCATCTTTCCTGGGTGGGAAATTTTCTCGTGCTATTCGGGTGGGTTTAAACTAGCTCACAGGGGTGATGGCAACCCGATGTGTAGTTGCAATGCACAGGTGAATGAGAGTAAGGAGAGGGACATGATTTCAGGGTCACAGGAATGGTTGAATTCTGTCTACTTCAACGCCACAAGTATCCGAAATAAGGTAGGTGAGCTTGCAGCATGAATAGGTACCTTGGACTTCGATGTTGTGGACATTTCGGAAACATGGATAGAACAAGGTGAGGAATGCATGTTACAGGTTCCAGCTCTTTCAGAAAAGAACAGGCAAGGCGAGAAAAGGTGTGGCTTTGCTAGTCAAGGATAGTATATCCGTGGCTGAAAGAACTTTTGAGGAGTGCTCATCTACTTATGTAATGTGGGCTGAGTTCAAAACAGAGCAGGAGAGGTCACACTATTTGGTGTTTTTTAAAGGCCTCCGCAGAGATCAAAGGGGGAGAAAGAGAGGATTGGCAAAATTATTCTGGGCAGAAGTGAAAGGATCAGGTTGGTCATTATGGAGGACTTTAAGTTTCTCAACATTGACTGGAAATGCTATAACTCTAGGACATTGGATGAATCAGCTTCTGTCAAATGTCTACACCATATGTCGCAGGACGACAAGGGGGGAAGCCTCACTGGACCTTGTGCTTGATAATGAGCCAGGCCAGGTGTTTGATTTCGTTGTAGATGGGCACTTTGGAGAGAGTGACCATGATTCAGTTACATTTACTTTCGCCATGGAATGGGATAGGTCAAGAGGACATGCCACAGGTCAAGAGTTATCATTGGGGCAAGAGCAATTATAATGCAATTAGGCAAGAATTAGGATGTATAGAATGCGGTATAAAAATGCAGGGAATGCAGACAATGCAAATGTGGAGCCGATTTCAGAGGAGATGTTGCGTGTCCTTGATCGGTATGTCCTTGTAAGGCAGGGAGGAAGTGATAAGATAAGGGATCCGTACTTTTACGATCGAAGTTGCATCTCTTGTTAAGCAGAAAAAGGAGGCTTATGTGTTGATGAGGCAACATGGTTCAGCTGAGGCGATGGAGAGTTACAGATCAACTCGGAAAGATTTAAAGAGACAGTTGAGAAGAGCAAAGAGAGCACACGAGCAATTTTTAGCAAATAGAATAAAAGAAAGCCCTAAAGGTTTCCATAGGTATGTGAGGAATAAAAGGACGACTGTGGAAGGAATAGGGCCAGTTAAAGACAGAAGTGGGAAATTGAATGTGAACCCTGTGGAGATCGGGGAGACGCTAAACAAAAAATTATCATCGTTTTCACTCAGTCAAAGGAGAATATTGTACCGGAGAAGATTGAGGCACGAGATATTAGACTGAAAAGGACGAAGTAAGTCACAAACCGGTGTTATCAATTCAGGACTACGTGAAAGTAGACAAGTCCGGTGAGCC
>NW_025201797.1:0-6491 GCF_004010195.1 Chiloscyllium plagiosum
AGCATCAGAGGCTGAGGGGTGACCTTGTAGAGGTTTATAAAATTATGAGGGGCATGGATAGGATAAATAGTGAATGAAAAGGATGGCAAAATTCTGGAACGTTGGATGAGCTTAGTCAAAAAGAAAAAGGAGGTGACGTGAGACTGAGGATGCTGAAGACAGACAGACAAAGCCTTGGAAGGACATAAAGAAAGCAGAAAAAACTCAAACAAGGAACGAGAAGAGCTCCAAGGGGCTGGGAAATAACTTCAACAAACAGGATTAAGGAAGATGCCAAGGCTATCCTTAAATACATATATAAGAAACAAGAGGCTAGCTAGGGAAAGGGTAGATCCACTCAGGGACAAAGGAAGTAATTTCTGCATGGAGCCAGAGGACGTGGGTGAGGTCCTTAATCAATACTTTGCATTGGTATTCACACAGAAGTATGACATAGTGGTTGGTGAGTCTTGGGAGACGTATATTGATATTCTAGGGCACACCAATATGAAAGAGGTGCTGTGTGGGTTCTGAAAAGCATTAAGGTAGGACCTGATGGGATCTGTCCCAGAATTCTGAGGGAGCGAGGTGAGGAAGTTTCTGAGGCCTTGTATGAAACCTTTGCATCCTCTTTAGTCTCAGGACAGGTCCCAGAGGACTGGAGAATAGCCAATCTTTACAGTTTTATCTCAGCTACCTTCATGTAACTGTGTCTGGCTCTCTGGAGTAGTCATAGAGTTATAGAGATGTACAGCACAGAAACAGACTATTTGGTCCAACTCGTCCATGCCGACCAGAAATCCTAAATTAATCTAGTCCCATTTTTCAGCACTTGGCCCATATCCCTCTAAACCCAGATGTCTTTTAAGTGCTGTAATTGTACCAGCCTCCACCACTTCCTCTGGCTGCTAAAGAGCCCATACACACTTCACCCTCTGCATGAAAATGTTGCCTCTTAGGTCCCTTTTAAATCTTTCCTCTCTCACCCTAAGGCTTGGGTGAAAGTACTAATTTGGGGAAGGCTAACTACCAGAATGTTAGGCAGCAGCGGGGAATATAGATTGGGGGCCGCTGTTTGAGGGTAAATCCACATCTGTCATGTGGGAATCTTTTATAGGTCAATAGCCAATCTTTTATAGAGTTTAGGATCAGTGTGTTCCTTGAAAATAAACGATAAGGATGGCAAGATTCAGGAACCTTGGATGAAAAGAGAGCTTAATCAAAAACAAAGTGAAGACTACATAAGACTTCGGATGCTGAAGACAGACTGAGCCCTCGAAGAACAGAAAGAAATCAAGAAAATCTCAAACAATGAATTAAAAGAGCTACAGGGGATTTGAGGATGGACAACATTGTCCCTTTGTTTAAGAGAGGCACAGGGATAATCTGGAAAATTGCAAGTCAGTGACCCTTATGTCAGTGGTAGTGAAATTATTGGTGAAGATTCTTTCGGTTTACTCACATTTGGACTTATTAGCGATAGGCAGCACAGCTTTACGCAAGGAAGGTCAGGTCTCACAAACATGATTGTATATTTTTGAGGAAATTACAAAGATAAGGGCAATGTGGTGGATGTCATTTATATGGATTTTATAAAGGCCTTTAACAAGGTCTTGACAAAGGCTTTATGCTCGAAATGTCGATTCTCCTCCTCCTCAGAGGCTGCCTGACCTGCTGTCCTTTTCCGGCACCACATTCTCGACTCTGATCGCCAGCATCTGCAGTCCTCATTTTCTCTTTTAACAAGGCCCTTTTTGGCAGGCTGATACAGAAGATAGGTAGGATGGATGGAGCTTAGTCATGGCACAGAGGAGTGGTGTCGAAGTGTGTGGTACTGGAAGCCACAGCTGATCAGGCAGCATCTGAAGAGCAGGAGAATTGATGTTTTGGGCATAAGCCCTTCATCAGGAATGAGTCCTATGGCCCAAGGGGGCTGAGAGATAAATGGGACGGGGTTGGGACTGGGGGGAAGGTAGCTGGGAATGTGATAGGTAGATGAAAGTGGAGGGAGGAAGGTGATAGTCAGAGAGGAGAGTGGAGCTGGAAGGTGGGAAGGAAGATATACAGGTAAGACAGGTCAAGAGGGTGGTGACAAATTGGACGGTTGGATCTGGGATAAGGTGGTGGGAGGGGAAATGATGAAACTGGTGAAAATCCACATTGATCCCTTGTCGTTTGAGGGTCCAAAGGCAGGAGATGAGGTGGTTTTCCTCCAAGCGTCGGGTGGTAAGGGTTTGGCGGTGCAGGAGACCCAGGACTTGCATGTCCTTGGTGGAGTAGGAGGGGGAGTTAAAGTGTTTGGCCACGGGGCGGTGGGGTCGTTTGGTGTGTGTGTGCCAGAGATGTTCTCTGAAGCATTCCACAAATTGGCATCCTGCTTCCCCAGGTTTTGCACTTCCTGCGGTGGCAGGGTAAGGTACTGGGAGGGGACGGTGGGTTAGTGGGGAGACGTGGACCTAACAAGGGAGTCATGGAGGGAATGGCCCTTATGGAATGCAGATAGAGGTGGAGAGGGAAATAGATCCCTGGAGTTGGGGTCTGTTTGTAGTGGCGGAAATGGCGGAGGTGAATGCAATGTATCCAGAGGTTGTTGAGGTGGAAAATGAGTCCAGGGGGTTCTGTCCTTGTTGTGGTTGGAGGGGTGGGGTTCAAGAGCGGAGATGCGGGATATGGAGGGCATTGTGCTCCACGTGGAAGTGGAAATTGCGGTCTTTGAAGAAGGAGGCCATCTGGGATGTTCTGTGGGGGAATTGGTCATCCTGGGAGCAGATGCAGTGAGGCGGAGGAATTGGGAACAAGGGATAGCACTTTTACAGGAGGCAAGGGTGGGAGGAAGTGTAGTCCAGGAAGCTGTGGGTCTCGTGCTTTTGTTGTAGAGTTGAGTCAGTCCCCGTAGCTGGAGATGGAGAGGTCCTGGAAGGGGAGGGAAGTGTCCGAGACGGTCCAGGTGAACTTCAGGTCGGGGTGGAACATCTTAGTGAAGTTGATGAACTGATTCCTTCCAATTCACCTCTGCAGGGTGTTTTCCTGACTGGAGATCTGCAAACCAGTGGTGTTCTACAAGGATCAGTTCTGTGACTCCTGTTATTTGTACATTCATGGAACTGCAGATAGTGAGGAGGATTTGTGGGCGGCACGGTGGCACAGTGGTTAGCACTGCTGTCTCACAGCGCCAGAGACGCGGGTTCAATTCCCGCCTCAGGCAACCGACTGTGTGGAGTTTGCACGTTCTCCCCGTGTCTGCGTGGGTTTCCTCCGGGTGCTCCGGTTTCTATCCACAGTCCAAAAATGTGCAGGACAGGTGAATTGGCCATGCTAAATTGCCCGTAGTGTTAGGTGCAGGGGTAAACGTAGGGGAATGGGTCTGGGTGGGTTGTGCTTCGGCGGGTCGGTGTGGACTTGTTGGGCCGAAGGGCCTGTTTCCACACTGTAAGAAATCTAATCAGATTGACAGAGGATACAGCGGGATTAAGATACGTTAGAGAATTGACTGAAGAAATGGGAGGTGGAATTTAATCCAGACGACCATGAGGTGATGCATTTTGGAAATCTAATGCAGGAGAGAAGTTACAGTAAATGGCAGAGTTTAAAACTTTAATGAGGTTACATTTAGAATATCATGTGTAGTTCTGGTCTCTACACAACCAGATGTGGAGATTTGGAGAGGGTATGTTTTACCAGAATATTGCTTGCTCTGGAGGCTGTTGGCTATAAGAAGGGATGAACAAACTTGGCTTGTTTTCACTTGATTGTTGATTGTTGAGGGGTGACCCGATAGAAGGTTATAAAATTATGACAGGGATGGAAAGAGCGCATAAGTCATAGATTTTTAACCCCTGGGTCAGACATGCTAATTACTAAAGGACATAGGTTTAAGATAAAAGGGGTATGTTTAATGGAGATATGAGCGGCACACAAAGGGTGGTAAATGCTAACGGAAGTAGTGAAGGGGGATGCAATAGCAACCTTTAAGAGGCATTTTGCTAGATGTATAAATAGGGAAGGAATAGAGGGATACAGACCACATAGCGGCAAAAGGCTTTTAGTTTAGAAAGGCATTACGTATCAGTGCAGTTTTGGTGGGCTGAAGAGCCTATTCCTGTGCTGAACTCTATGTGCTTTGTACTCTGTAGCTTTGGGTAACTATATTTCTGACTCAGTCTGTAAATTTGTGTAACTGTGTCTCTGGCTCTGTCTGTATCTTTGCATAGCTGTATCTCTGACTCTGTCTGTAGCTTTGTGTAACTGTGTCTCTGGCCCTGTCTGTAGCTTTGTGTAGCTGTATCTCTGACTCTGTCTGTAGCTTTGTGTAACTGTATCTCTGGCCCTGTCTGTACCTTTGTGTAGCTGTATCTCTGACCCTGCCTTTAGCTTTCTGTAACTGTGTCTCTGACCCTGTCTATAGCTTTGTGTAACTGAATGTCTGGCTCAATCTGTAGCTTTGTGTAACTGTGTCTCTGGTTCTGTCTGTAACTTTGTGTAACTGTGTCTCTGGCCCTGTCTATAGCTTTGAGTAACTGAATCTCTGGCTCAATCTGTAGCTTTGTGTAACTGTGTCTCTGGCTCTGTCTGTATCTTTGTGTCACTGTATCTCTGACTCTGTAGCTTTGTGTAACTGAGTCTATGGCTCTGTCTGTAACTTTGTGTAACTGTATCTCTGGCCCTGTCTGTAGCTTTGTGTAGCTGTATCTCTGACTCTGTCTGTAGCTTTGTGTAACTGTGTCTCTGGCCCAGTCTATAACTTTGAGTAACTGAATTTATGGCTCAATCTGTAGCTTTGTGTAAGTGTGTCTCTGACTCTGTCTATAGCTTGTGTAACTGTATCTCTGGCCCTGTCTGTAGCATTGTGTAACTGTATCTGTGACCCTGTCTGTAGCTTTGTGTAACTGTGTCTCTGGCCCTGTCTAAAACTTTGTGTAATTGAATTTATGGCTCAATCTGTAGCTTTGTATAAGTATGTCTCTGACTCTGTCTATAGCTTGTGTAACTGTATCTCTGGCCCTGTCTGTAGCTTTGTGTAACTGTGTTTCTGACTCAGTCCATAGCTTGTGTAACTGTGTCTCTGGCCCTGTCTATAGCTTTGTGTAATAGTGTCTCTGGCTCAATCTGTAGCTTTGTGTAACTGTGTCTCTGGCCCTGTCTACAGCTTTCTGTAATTGTATCTCTGGCCCTGTCTGTAGCTTTGTGTAACTGAATCTCTGGCTCTGTCTGTATCTTTGTGTAACTATCTCTGACTCTGTAGCTTTGTGTAACTGTGTCTCTGGCTCTATCTGTAACTTTGGGTAACTGTGTCTCTGGCCCTGTCTATAGCTTTGTGTAACTGTACCAATGGCCCTGTCTGTAGGTTTGTGTAACTGGATCTCTGGCTCTGTCTGAAACTTTGTATAACTGTTATCACTGGCTCGGTCTGTATCTTTGTGTAACGGTACCTCTGACTCTGTCTGTAGCTTTGAGTAGCCGTGTCTTTGGCCCAGTCTAAATGTACCTCTGGCCCTGTCTGTAGCTTTGTGTAGCTGTTTCTCTGACTCAATCTGTAACTTTGTGTAACTGTGTCTCTGGCTCTGTCTGTATCTTTGTGTAACTGTGTCTCTGGCTCTGTCTGAAACTTTGGGTAACTGTGTCTCTGGCCCTGTCTATAGCTTTGTGTAACTGTATCTATGGCCCTGTCTGTAGGTTTGTGTAACTTGGATCTCTGGCTCAATCTGTAGCTTTGTGTAATTGTGTCTCTGGCTCTGTCTGTATGTTTGTGTAACTGTATCTCTGACTCGGTAGCATTGTGTAACTGTGTCTCTGGCCCTGACTATAGCTTTGTGTAACTGTATCTATGGCCCTATCTGTAGATTTGTGTAACAGTGTCGCTGGCTCTGTCTGTAGGTTTGTGCAACTGTGTCGCTGGCCCTGTCTGTAGCTTTATGTAACTATCTCTGGCTCTGTCTGTCGCTTTGTGTAACTGTATCTCTGGCTCTGTCTGTAACTTTGTGTAACCGTGTCTCTGGGTCTGCCTGTAATTTTTTGTAACTGTATCTCTGACTCTTTCTGTAGCTTGTGTAAGTGTGTCTCTGGCCCTGTCCATAGCCTTGTGTAACCGTATCTCTGGCCCTGTCTGTAGGGTTATGTAACTGTATCTCTGACTCTGTCTGTAGCTTTCTGTAACTGTGTCTCTGGCCCTGTCTATAGCTTTCTGTAACTGTGTTTCTGGCCCTGTCTATAGCTTTCTGTAACTGTGTCTCTGGCCCTGTCTATAGCTTTCTGTAACTGTATCTCTGGCCCTGTCTGTAGCTTTGTGTAACTGGATGTCTGGCTCTGTCTGTAACTTTGTGTAACTGTATCTCTGGCCATGTCTATCGCATTGTGTATCAGTGTCTCTGGACCTGTCTATAGCTTTGTGTAACAGTGTCTCTGTCTCTGTCTCTAGCTTTGTATAACTGTATCTCTGGTTCTGTCTACAGCTTCACGTAACAGTATCTCTGGCTCTGTCTGTAGCTTTGTGTAACTGTGTCTCTGGCTTTGTC
>NW_025201797.1:6541-7346 GCF_004010195.1 Chiloscyllium plagiosum
GTATCTCAGGCCCTGTCTGGAACTTTGTGTAACTGTATCTCTGGCCCTGTCTATAGCTTTGTGTAGCAGTGTCACTGGCTCTGTCTGTAGGTTTGTGTAACTGTGTCTCTGGCCCTGTCTGTAGCTTTGTGTATCTGTGTCTCTGGCTTTGTCTGCAGATTTGTGTACTTGTATCTCTGGCTTTGTCTGTAAATTTGTGTAACTGAATCTCTGATTTTGTCTGTGGCCTTGTGTAACTGTATCTCTGGCCCTGTCTGTAGCTTTGTGTAACCGTGTCTCTGGCTCTGAATGTAGCTTTGTGTAACTGTATCTCTGGTTCTGTCTATAGCTTTGTGTAACTGTATCTCTGGCCCTGTCTATAGCTTTGTGTAACTGTATCGCTGGCCCTGTCTATAGATTTGTGTAACAGTGTCGCTGGCTCTCTCTCTGTAGCATTGTGTAACTGTGTCTCTGGCTCTGTCTGAAACTTTGGGTAACTGTGTCTCTGGCCCTGTCTATAGCTTTGTGTAACTGTATCTATGGCCCTGTCTGTAGATTTCTGTAACTGGATCTCTGGTTCTGTCTGTAACTTTGAATATCTGTATCTTTGGCTCTGACTGGATCTTTGTTTTAACGGTATCTCTGAATCTATCTGTAGCTTTGTGTAACTGTATCTCTGGCCCTGTCTATAGATTTGTGTAACAGTGTCGCTGGCTCTGTCTGTAGCATTGTGTAACTGTGTCTTTGGCCCTGTCTGTAGCTTTGTGTAACAGTGTCTCTGGCTCTGAATGTAGCTTTGTGTAACTGTATCTCTGGCCCTGTCTAT
>NW_025201798.1:0-7347 GCF_004010195.1 Chiloscyllium plagiosum
ATTAAAATTAATAATAACAAACAATAATAAATAATAATAAGATGACATTTTCAGTGGAGAATAAACTATCCATGTTATGATGTATTGGAACTTGTATCATGGGTGAAGGGCAGAATAGATTTTGTCCCTGTGTCATTGAACTGTGTTGAAAACAAGCAAGCATGGCATGGTGGCTCAATGGCTAGTACTGCTGCCTCATAGTGCTATGGATTCTGGGCTTGATTCCAGCTTCAGCTGGAGTTTGCACATTATCCCTGTGTTTGGGTGGGTTTGCTCCGGCTGCTGCATTTTCCTCCCACAATCCAAAAATGCAGAGGTTAGATGAATTGGCCATGCTAAGTTACCCATAGTGTTATGTGCATTCGTCAGGGTTAATTTATAGGGGAGGGAAATGGGTTGGATGGGTTACTGTTTGGAGGGTCAGTGTGTCCTTGTTGGGCCAAATGGCCTGTTTCCATACTGTAGAGAACCTGAAAAAAATCTCTAATCAAACGCTGCCTTTCCAAATACATGTATATCTTATCCCTCAGAGTCTTCTCAAGTGACCGACGTACCACAGATGTTAGACTTCCTAGCCTATAGTTCGCAGATTTTTCTTTACTTCCCTTCCTGAATAATGGTAAATAAAACATTTGCTACCCTCCAATCTTCTGGGACCTAACCTGTGGCTAACGATGATGCGAAAATATCCACCAGGTCCCTATAGTTTCTTCTGTCGCCTCTTGCAGTTTTCTTGGATGCATCTGTTTAGGACCAGGAGATTTATCCACCTTCATACATTCTAATGCATCCAACACCTCCTCTCCTGTGACATTGACTCACCCCAAGATAACACCACGACCTTTGTTAAGCTCCCAAGTCTTCATGTATTTCTCCACGTAAAGACAGAGGAGAAATATACATTGAGAATCTCGCAAATCTCCGACGGTTCTAGACATGCATGTCCATTTTTGAACTTGAGCGGTCATATTCTCATTTAGTTATTCCTTTCACTTTAATATACTTAAATAACGTCTTTGGATTCACCCTAATCCTCTCAGCCAAGGTTATCTTGTGCCCCCTTTTCGCCCTCCTGATTTCCATCTTCAGTAAATTCCTGTATCCCCTCTACACCGCCACGGATTCCCTTGATCCCAGCTGCATGGATCTGAGCCACGCCTCCTTTTTGCTGGTCAAAGCCTCAATATCTCCTGACATCGAGGGTTCCCTATTCCTCCCAACCTTGCCTTTTACCTTGCTCGTCAAAGCCTCAATATCTCCTGACATCGGGGGTTCCCTATTCCTCCCAACCTTGCCTTTTACCCTCACAGGAACCTATAGACCTTGAACTGTAGACATTTCACTTTTAAACGCCTTCCACTTGTCAGAAGTCCTTTCGCTTGCAAACAAACTCCTCCAACCTACCCCTACAAGCTCCAGTCTAATTCCATTAAAATTCGCCTTGCCCCAATTTAGAACTTGAATATTGGACCAGTTTTTGTCCATCTCCGTAACTATTTAAAAATTAATACAACAATGGTCACTGGTCACAGAGTGCTCCCCCACTGTCAGCTTAGTCACCTGTCCTGCCCTAGTTCTTACAGTAGGTCACGTTTCGTCCCTTGCAGCACCAGCAAAACTGCTTCAGGCAGTGGGGACATTCCAATTAATTCTCATCAGGAATCCTCCATGAGTGGGAAAGGCGACTTTTTTTTCACTCCCACACGTTGCTATGATGAGCGACAGGGAAACAGAAAGGGAGCAATAGACTGTTCCTTCACACTTAGACTACATTTTTCCGTCTCTAAGTTAAAGCAATAACGTTATCAGACCCCAAACTGTACCATGTGAGCTCTCCTTGAACATTGTCCGAACTATATGACACCATCACAATCTTGACTCCAGGTCAATGCATTATTGCTGTTATTGTACACAGAATCAATTCATTAACAATAAATGGCCCTACTTGTTTTGAAGATCTGTTAATGTGTGCCTGCGTAGTGTAAAAATAAGCGTTTCATGTCTTCAGAATATCTGTGTTAAGATGAATATGCTTTATTTTTAAACAAATACAGAATATACTGGAAAAGCTCAGCCTGTCTTGCAGCATGTATGCAGAGAAATCAGAATTCATTTTTTCAGTCCAATGACCTTTCCTTTCAAACTGACTTATTCTGAAATTATTTCCCCTGTTTGAATCTCCCACACAAGAATAAATATCCATCCGGTATTCACCAACTACACTCTTCTCAGGATCTCATATGGTCAATACAACAACCCTCATTCTCAGGCTGAACTGTTAATTCTTCATACCGTAATGCCTTCCTCCCAAGAATGAGTAAAGAGAAAAAAACTTTGAAACGTTTCGAAAGCAATTGTGTTTTTTTTTTAAGTTTAGGCAATTATAACTACAGATAATACATCAGATGTGATCTCAGCAATGCCCTGTACTTATGCAGAAAAACATCGCTAAGATCATACCCAACACCCCTTTCACGAAACAGAATCATTCCATTTAGCTTCCAAATCATTTGCTGCATCTTTAGAGTAATGTGAGTCCTGTGCCAGAACACACAAATCCCTCGGGACCACTGAGTTCTGCATTCTCTTTTGTCTTTTCCCCCAAACAGAAAATTCCCGTCATATATATACATATATTGTTCTGTTATTTTTTTCTGGTGAAGGATTGCTCATAACTGTCCTCTGTATGCCATTGCTTGAGGCTCTGACTTCCCCCAGTCTGTGTTCCATTGCAGACGTTCTGCCCTCCCATTGCAGATGCTATGCCCTCCCCTCTCTGTATCCCAAAGCAAACGCTCTCCTCTCCCCATCTGTATCCCATTGCAGACTCTCTCCGCTCCCTCTGTCTGTATCCTATTGCAGACGCCCTACCCTCCTCCTGGCTGCATCCCATTGTAGACGCTGTGCCCTCGCCCTGTCTGTATTCCACGTCAGACACCCTACACTCCCCTGTCTGTATCTCATTGCAGTCGCTCTGCACTCCCCTGTCTGTATTCCATTGCAGATGCTCTGCACTCCCTTGTCTTTATCCCATTGCAGACGCTCTGCCCTGCCCCTGTCTGTATGCCATTGCAGATGCTCTGTCTCCATTTGACATCGTATTGAATGACTATCCTGGTGCATGAGCAAACTGAGCTCCATCCCTTTCATCCAATTCATTGGTATGGATTGTAATTTGTTGTTGACATCACACAGATCCCTGAAGAATTCCACTAGTTGCAGCTTTTCAAACACAAAATGAGTAATGATCTCTTCTCTGTCTTTCCTGATGTTACCTCAGGTGACCCTTGACCATTCACCCTATCCATGCCCTTCATCATTTTATAAACTTTTAGAAAGTGCAAATGTAACTCCAAGCAACACGAATGGCTGTGCGTTCAGTCATCCTCCATCTAAATTCTCAAATTCAGTAGTCGTACCTCTTCCTTCTCCATCAAGGCGCGATTCCAAAAAGAGTTTTATCAACTTGTTCATACATATAATGAAACAGGTCTGTGGGCTTTGAGACCAGAAGTTCCGGTCCAGTGATAGGGACACTACCATCATTCAGCATTAGCCGCTGAAGCTGCAATATGATGCTCCTGTGTGTTTGTTCATCAGCCTGTTGTAACATGCTGTGACACACCTCCACAGCACATGAATACACACCACCTTCGCCAGAGGTAGGGGCACTACCAGACAGTCATGGACTGGAATCGAATCCAGAGTTCCGCCTCACAAACGTGGGCACCACCCATTAAACAAGGCCTAAACCATGCCCAGATGTTGGGTCATAATTTATGTGTATGGGTTTATTAAATTCTGGTTAACATTACTAAATTATACAGGGGACATTATTCATTGAAAAAAGTACAAGTTATTCGCCTTAACAATAGGATGTTGAGTGCATTTGCTGTGCCATTGAGATAAACTATGAAGATCTTTAATTGTTTGGCTCTCATTTCCGGTTTAAATAGCTATTACCAGTAGTCTGCTATTTTCGGGGAAGATATCCTGCAACACGCTGTGGATTACGAATAATCTCGAATAGATATCAATATTGAACACCAGAGATGAGGAAGGAGCACAATTCTGGGCCCAAAACACTGGTCACTATTTCAGATCTCTAACATGTGGCTTCCCTCTTCCTAAAATAATTCAATGATACAAGGCAACTGTTTCGTTGCCAGCTTCTCCTTACCAACTCCTCCCTCTGCCTGTGCAAGGCAAATCAAGGTCTGGGTCTTTGGGAAACCCAAGGCTAGTATCTGTAGGCCTTCTGGAGAGGAGATTGTCGTTTTAATCCGAAGGGGAAGTGTGAGGGGGTAGTAATATCACTCACTGAGCTAAGATGTTCCAGATGGGGTTTAACCTGGATGCATGTGAGGTATTGCATTTTGGTGAAACAAACAAGGGGATGGCTTCCACAATGAATGCTGGGCTTTGGTAGTTATATAGAAAAGAGTGACACAGGGGTGCAGGTATAATTCTTTGAAGTTTGTGGTGCAGGGTGTTTAAGGTCATTTCATTGCTCAGACCCTTGAGGTTAAAAGTTGAGAAGTCATGCTGAGATTGTGCAGGACATTAATAAAGCCTCTTCTGTAGTTCTGTGTGCAGTTCTGTTATAGGAAGGAGATTATTAAGCTGGAAAGGGTTCACAAGAGATTTACCAGGATGTTACCAGTAACACCTCATCTTCTGCCTCGGAAGCCAGCAAAAACATGGCATGAGCATTGGATTCACTGATTTACAAATCTCCCCTGGCCAACTCAGATCCCAGATCCAACCCCTGGACTCACAACTGCCCTCTTGAGGAGACCTAATGTCCATCTTCCTTCCCACCATCTGCTCCACACTCCCCACCTATCTATCACTATCACCACCTACCTTCGCTCACCTATCACTTATTTTTTCCCCAGCCTCACCCCATTACCCAGTTTCTCTTAGCCCCTTTCTCCCTCCCCAGTCCTGAAGAAAGGTCCTGCCTGAAACGTCGACTCCCTTGCTCCTCGGATGTTGCCTGGTTTACTGTGCCTTTTCCACCGCCAATGCTTTACCTACATTGAATTATCCAATATCTACAGTCCCCATTATCTCTTAGGTACAAATCCCTTTTAACATAGCCATGTCGTAGTCTGTTATAACCGGATGTAGTCTTACGGATATTTTCTTCTCAGATCATGGACGACAAAAGTTCTCTCAATGTCTCCCTGATATTGCAGTGCCTGATCAGTAGATACAGAATGTCTGTTTCAATTTATAAACGGAGAAACATGCTTATATTCTGATAAACCTCTGGCTTTGCTCCCACATCCAAGGCAGATTGAATGCTTACACATGATTGATCTACCAGATCCAACATTTGTCCCTCAGTCACATATCCCATCCAGAATGTGTAAATTTTCATAATAATTTTGAATTTGAATAAATAGTATTGAATTGAAATGGATCAACGGGAGTTATTTGTTCTGCGACTGTGATTTTTGTCAGTCTCCGTGCATCCTAAAGGTGCCACTGAAGAGCTTTCCTCTTCTATTAATTAGGGACTCCGTTCAATGTGTTATCCCATAGTATCAGCGGGAGCATCAGCGACAGCACTAACATGCATCAGCAGACCCAGAGAGATGGGAGGAGAGATCACAATCTGAGAACATTCGACTGGAATGTTCCAACAATGGATCAGAATCTGAGAACATTACACTGGAATGCTCCAACAATGGATCAGAATCTGAGAACATTACGCTGGAATGTTCCAACAATGGATCAGAATCTGAGAACATTAGACTGGAATGTTCCAACAATGGGCAGGAGTTTATCCGAGAGTCTTTACTGGCTTTCTCAACCTTGGACCTCATTAGTTTTGCGGATCCATGATGTATTGATGGTTATTCAAGCTGGTTACTATCCCATCCTTGCGATAGTTGGTGTTCCTGGTATGTCATTTATCTGTTCATTAAGCCAGGTTGGACTGAATTGCTGCTTATATTATTTAAAATTTAGAAAGGTGGATGTCAACATTTTCAATTCCAAAGAAATATGCCATTCCTTGCAAATTATATCGAGCAAACTATTCATGACAAATTACTCACCAATATGCGATGAAAACCAGGCTGTTCTCAAACTCCATAATCCATCTAACCCTGCACAGATCTACATTCTACATCCTCCCCACTCACGAATTCTGTCCAAAACCACCATTATGATATCCCCGTCTCCTCCTCAGCCTCAGTGCATCTTCTGACTAAATCATCAATTGTGCTTTTCTTATTTTGGATACAACTTATGAAGTCCCTTCTAACCACATATCAGTTACAGAATAATTGCGCTTGAGTATGTTGAACTTGTTCACTGCACAGAATCTGTCATTCATTGACACAAAATTGAGAGGCACAGAATAATAATCTGTTGGTATCTCATGAAGGAAATTGATGTAATTGAAATGGAACTATCATCATTTGTGAGAAAAAAGCCCATCTGCTAGCTTCATGTCCTTCAAAGAAATCAATGGGTTATCCTTCCCCAGTCAGGTCTGTGCAAACCCACAGCAATGTGTTCACTATTTACTGTCCTATGGAACAGCTGAACCAGCCACTCAGCTCAAGATCTGCATAACATGCTGGCCTGACGATGGCTGCACACATCCCGTGACAGAAGAACAAAAGTAAAGTTAGCTCCCTTCCTCTGCCTGTTTTCCTTATTCCTACAATTTATTTTCCATTCAGGTAGGTGACCATTCCCTATTTCGTGTGCACTCTTTCTAACTGAGCCTCTCCCCAAGAGCGATGTTCATCTCCATGGGCACCTCTGTTGCTGGCTTTGCTTTTGCGGACATGCAGATGTAAGGAACTTTTAAATTCCACAGCAGTGGCAGTGCATAGAGATGGAATGGGTTTTTATCTCATAATAAAGATACGGAGACCAGTAAATGAGGGAAATAAATTATTGTGATCATCACTGAGAGTGTGGTTGAGGCAGTATTTGGGGTATTATGGACAGATAATTTTCCCCTTTAAAATGAATTATCTCATTGCAACAGAGGTTGCGTAAAGGAATTTCATGAGAGTAATCCCTGGGCTGATGGTAAAAGAGGAGTGAGTGAAGGTTAATCTGTAGCACTGTCAGAGAATAAGAGGTCATTGCATTGAAACTTGATGGTGATGGACAATCACTCGTTATGTTCTACACAGACACTGAGAAGGTGATCAATTCCATGGCTTGTATCTTTTTTTTACTTGGGATGCATGATTCTGGATATTTAAGTGCCTCTAAGGATAAAATCTTCAGTAAAATCCTGCCTTGATATCGGGGTCAATTCCTCTTATCTAAGCAGGTCAATTAACCCCTTTTGTTAATGTTAATACGTGATGG
>NW_025201799.1:0-7347 GCF_004010195.1 Chiloscyllium plagiosum
AGCTCTGATTACTGTGTAAGAGGTCTGAGTCGCCGAATGGAGTCATTCTCTTCCTTGTGCACAAAATCGATGGGCTGATGTCTTTCTGGTGTTCCACATCACCATCTCGATAGTCTGCCTGACCACCTCCTGTTGATGCCTAAGAGTCGTGAGGGCTTATGCAATCTTTCTGTTGCTGTGTAACAGTTTGAGGGGCTGAAAAAACTTCTCATATTCCTCCATCACAGGATGGAGATACTGAACTGTCTCTCCTGAATCCCTGATATAGGACTGATGGAATGATTGGCCTTCTTCTGTTCCCATACACCAGACATGTGAGGTAAACTTCTTCTTTCTTTCCCATAAGAAATCTCATATAGTTTGCATCCTTCTCCAATTCCCGTGCAACAGGCTCGATGGGACTGAATATCCTCCTGATATCCCAGTACACCAATCTCCAGTCCCTGTGTGACCTCTTCCATTTCCTATGTTACAGACTTGAGGAGGCTGAATAGATTGATCCTATTGCTACATAACAGGGTACTGTGCTGCATGGCCTACTCTGGGCCCAGTGTTATCGACTCGAGGAGCTGACTGGCCTCCTCCCGTAACTGTATATCAGGCTCCATGGACCGAATAGCCTCTTCCTGTTCTGGTGTAACAGGATCAATATCATTCGAGACACTACGTCCTAATAAATGACAGAAGGTGCTGAACGAGAGAGTGCCCGTACTCTGAAGCACTCTCGTCTCCATATCTGACTTACAGAGACGAACCATTAATGTTGTGTTTTTTCTGGATAAAGTCCTGAAGCTGAAAGTAACAAAAGAGGTCCCTCCCAGATACCTCATATTCTTGGCTCAGTTGCTCAAAATTCATCATGACCTCCCTGTCAAAAAATTCTCCCAAACAGGAAATTCATCTGGACTCCCAGAGCCTAAAGCCAGAATCCATAAATCCCGCTGGAATCCTACAAGTACTACAATGAGAGTGAAAGCAGAAGTTTTTGTTTTGTAAAGTGCTCTCAACTTTTCCCATCATTCTCCATGCTTTCACTGTGTTCAGGACAATCGGTTTCTGCAATTCTCCATAATAGTCCTCATCTTGTCGATGAACAACAGATTAATGAGAGGACAATTTGCCTAGAAGGCTTCGATGTCCTGCCAAATTGACCAGGGGTCCTGACAAGCCCAATCAGTCACATCGGAAAGCAAGGAACTTGGTTGGTATTTCTGAAAATCGACACGCCCCCCCATTCACTGTGTCTGCAATTTGTTCCAGGTTAATAGGAGGCCATCTGTGACGGCAGATGAAAGATCAAAGCCAACTGTTAAGCCTCCGTAGCGCCTGCCTGGGCAGCGTCAAAGGGAGCATTGGCATGGTGTATCATAAACAAGAAAGGACATTCATTTTAACCAGAGCTAACTCAAACAGGATATTGGAAGATTCTGTCTTATCTTCTCTAGCAACTGCACGAAGTTAGCTTTATGTAATTGATCGAAGGCTTGGATGATAAAAATACCTAAACTTCCTTGTGACCATCTGGAAGGGAATCAGATTCCACCCAAGGTCGGATACTCTAATAAGACCCCCAACAGGGATGGCCTCCGATTTCATAAAATTGATTTTATACCCTGAGAAAGATCCAAATAAATTAATCATTCATACTAAACAAGACACAGATATCATTGAGTTAGTTAGAAAGAGAGGAACAACATCTGCTTAAAGGGTGATCTTATGCCTTCCTGATCCTACCTCCATGGCAGTGATATTGGCGTCCCTCCAGATGGCTTCTGCCAGCGGCTCAATCATTAATGTAAATGGTAACGGTGAAAGGGGGCAACTTTGTTGGCTACCGCTGTCAATGCTAAAATTGGCAGACCTTATACCATTAGTGAAATCCGTTGCTTTCGGGTCACTATATAACACTGCCACCCACCTGGCGAAGATCCCTCCAATACCAAACAATTCAAGGACATAAAAGTTGCGTATCTACTCCCTCTGGTAAAATGCTTTATCTGCATCCAGGGAGACTACCGAGCCTGGAATCGAACCTTGCTGTCACACTGGAACCATACTTAGCACTCTTCTAATATTATCAGAGGACCTACGGCTGCTAATAAAAATGGTCCTCTTTCACAATAGAGAAAGTGAGGACTGCAGATGCTGGAGATCAGAGCTGAAAATGTGTTGCTGGAAAAGCACAGCAGGTCAGCCAGCATCCAAGGAGCGGAAGAATCGACGTTTTAGGCATGAGCCCCTCTTCCTGAAGAAGGGCTCATGTCCGAAACGTCGATTCTCCTGCTCCTTGGATGCTGCCTGACCTGCTGCGTTTTTCCAGCACCACATTTTCAGCTCTTCCACAATGGACCTTCAAAGCCAGCATTTTCGACAAAATGTTAAAGTCCACGTTTAATAATGATATAGGCATATACAAAGTGCAATCCTCTGGGACTTTCCCTCTCTTGTGAATAAGATAAATATTTCCCTTTGTCAGAGAGGATGGGAGGCAGTCCTAACTGTACAAATAATTGTACGTAACCAACATTGACCCAGCCAGCATGTCTATGAATTCCTTCTAAATCTCACTCCGAAAATCCATCTGGGCTGGGGGTTTACCACTCTGCAGCTGTCTCACTGTCTCCTGCATCTCTCGGATTGTCAGAGGGGAAATGTAAAGAGACGCCTGCTCTGAACTTACACGTGGGAGGTCCAAGGTCTTAATAAAGGACTCTATCGTCGCCAATCAGTCCTCCCAGCCCGCTAACTGGAACAACCCAGAGTAGAACTTCCTGAACTCTGCATTAATTTTTTTTTGGGATCATGGGTGATAATAGCAGCAATCGTCTTTCTGGCCAAGTATGCCTAATATCCTACTTGGTTATCACCATGCTCGAATAACTTCTGTTTCGCAAAGGAAATCTCTCTCTTTGCTGTCTAGGCGAGTGCAGCATTCAGAGCAGTCCAGAGGGCTGTAATCTGCTGCAATTAAGTTACAGACTGTCTGACAAAATATGGTGTCTCAGCTCTCTTCAGCCGAGCCTCAAGCATATGCTGCTGCTCTCCCTTCTGCCGCTTCTGAGTCGCCGAGTAAGAAATAATCAAATCCCTTATATATGCTTTGACAGTCTCCCAGAGCACCGTCGGATTACGGGCCGTACACAAGTTCATGTTCCAAAAAAATTAAATTCCCCTGAAAAATACTCAATGAATTTGCTATCCTTCAGGAGGAAAGGATCCACGTGCCAGTGCCGTGAGCCTGTCCCATCACCAACATCCTTGACCTCCATGTACACTGGCACATGATCAGAAATGGCTATGTTCCCAATTCTTCAGGACATCACCGAATTTAAAAAGACCAATGGGGCATACAATATGTCAATCCTAGTATAGCATTTATGTGGGTTAGAAAAAAAATGAAGTCCCATCTTCAGGGTGAAGAAATCTCACACATCCACCTGTTCAGGTCCACCAGCTGCCTGGGTGGCGGGGAAATACCCGCGAGACCCCTCGACATCCTATCCACCTCGGAGTCCATACATCAATTAAAGTCTCCCCTTAATTGTATGACGTGCCCCAAGGATCATCGACCTTGTGAGCGCAACTAATTGAAACTTGTGGGGGTGTGCTGGGGCAATATTAATCAAGGTCCAGTATGCCTCTCGATGTATTCAAGCTTTAAGGATCAGAGACCACCCACATGCATTCTTAATTTGATCAAACAACTGATGTGGAAGGTTCTTATGAATGAGTATAGCTACTCCACAACTTGTTGAATTAAAGGATGAGAAAACACCCATCTGAACCTTCCCTGCTGTAAGTGTAAATGCTCCTTATCGGTTAGATGTGTTTCCTGCAGCAAGGCTACATCAACCATTTCCCTTTTTTCACTATTTTTTCTCTTAATCAGTGAATGGCTCCCTTTAACATTCCAGGTGCACCATTTAAACTAGAGGTTATCTATAACCATCCGAAGCAGCCCATGACCCACTGGGAGAAGTACCCCATTTATAGCGCGCCCCGTGAAAGCTGTAAACAGTTCGTATAAACTTGAAAATGTTACGACAAAAACAACCAAATCAAAACTTCTAACAACTATTTCTCCCATGAATCAATATAGACCATAAGTAAGCATAGACTTTCCCCCTTGCCCACAGGGGACGCTCATACTATCCATTAATCCCCCATGGCTCCTCCTATCTGAAGCCGCTCTCAACCCAGACAAAACAAAGTTAAAAAAAGGTTACACAGGTCTTACAACAAGAAAATTAAAAGTGGGCATTCAACCCTGTCCCATCCATACTTACACCGGAGGCAGTCCAGATGAAACAAAATGTAACTACCCCCATCTCTCCCAACCCCCTTTTCCATTCTGTACTAAGAGAGAGAAACTAAAAGCAAATGATAGAAAAAAACAAAGGATAATGGGATGGGAGGAAGAAAGGAGGAGAGTGAAAAAGGAAAAACGGGACCTCCACATACTAAAAAAAAAACCCAAAACGAGGTAAACCAGGCAAACCCCAGAGAAAACAAAGGGAACACAATTGTCCATATTATTTGAACCAGCCAGTCTATTTTAATGTGTACAGGAAGTCCTTTGCGTTTTCTAGTGAGGCAAAATTAAACACAGACCCGCTATGACTGAAACGTAATATTGCTGGATATCTTACCAAGTACAGAATATTCATGTCACTCAGTCTCCCTTTTGCCTTTTCAAAGGCTTGCCTCTTGCGAGTCACAGCCGTAGAAAGGTCTTGGAAAAAAGATAATTCGTGAACCTTTGTAGATCAGAGCCTATGGATCCTTCCGCAGAGCTCGAGAAGCTTCCAGCACCTGTTTTTCTCTATCGTGCTGGAGTTGCACAAGGACCAGGCGAGGCGCTGGTCCGATCCAGGCCTGCACACTGCGACCCAATGTGTCCGGTTGTCCCGCACTCAGTCTGCCCTCACATGCAGCTTCAAAAATTGTGTGAGCCATTGTTCCAAGAAGCTGACGAGCTGGCTTTCTTTTTCCCGTTCCGGCAGCCTGACCAGGCTGATGTTCTGACGGCTCTGATTTTCGAGGTCCTCGACCTGCTCTACTAAGCCTGTACCTAATATTCCAGCGCTTAGACCCGACCCGCTGAGGATTATGCCATGTTTTCCGAAGCCGCGGTCCACTCTCCACCTCCACGACGTGTGGCCCAAGACGCTGGATCTCCTGGTCAAGCTTCTGCAGCATGGCTGAGATCAGTTCCAGCATGGTTCAGGTCTCCTCCATTGCTGACTCAATCTTCTCTCGCAGGCTCCTGCACTCCGAGACCAGGCTCTGCTCCACAAATAAGTTCCCTGGGGTGCTCGGGGAGGCCGACATCACAGCCACGGGCGTATCCATTGCTGCAATGCCCTGCGGGTTGTGATCCTTGTGGTCATTTTTCCTTAGTCATTTTCCTTACTCGCTTAAAATGGCAGAGGGCAATCCTGGGGATCATAAACGACTGATTTTCCCACATTAGGGAAGAAAGAGGGGGTGAATGCATCACTTTGTCTGGGTTCTGGTGCGGAGCTCAGCAGGACAGACCTACTGGATCGCCGCCATCTTGGATCTCACCCGAATAATCACTGTGAACAAACTTTTTTTGAAATGGTTTGAAGATGTTTCTCGTAGGGGGAGACAATGGAGAACTATAGGATGTGATATAGTTAGATATTCAGGTGTATGTTTAAGAGTTCAGAAAGTGAATAGTAAATGAAATTGAACCAATATTGTTCAGGGGTGACTTTTGGAAATGAAAAGGTAAAAGTGAAGTTGGCCTTTAGTTAACAGGAAATTGGAATATCGAAGTAAAGGCGTTTTGCACAGATTGCATGCAGTGCGAATGAGATTATACTTGTGTTCTGTACTGTTTCAAAGACTGAGACGTGATGTGAGGGAAACTTAGAAAATTCACCCACAGCAGACTGACTAATACAGGGGCATGGTGAAGTGCCGCAGGCAAAGTTTGGGGGAACCCAAGATGTTCTACAAAAACATCAAGCTGAACAAAATAATCAGGGAAAAAATTAGGACCCATTTTGAAACCAAGGGGGTAATCAGTATGTGAAACTGGGGAACATTAATAGACTGTGACACGAGAGCTTCACATCTGTTTTAGTTGGGATAAGGAAGATGCAGGTACACAAATTCAAGGAGATGGACTGGGAAGCTTTCGAACAGTTTGATATAAGATGCAAGTTGGGATTGATGGTTTTGGATGATGGATAGTCCAGATGAGTTGTATCGCAAGATGCTGTTGGAGACAAGAGAGGAAATGTCCTGACCTAAATGTTTCAGTCGAATTTGACCACACAAGGGAGGTGCGAGAGGACTGAAGAACAGCTATGAGGTCCCAAGTTACTGGAAAGGTGATAGAGATAGGCCAGTGTTTCGTGGTGTACCACACCGAGCTGTGCAGTATATCAAATTATTTGTGGTATTCATAAATGATTTAAGTGTGAATGTGGAGAGGGTGGTGGGGGTGGGGGCTAAGCGCAATAAGTAATTTTGTGTTTGACACAAAGATTGGTCAGGTGGTTGGCAGTGAGGAGGAAGGCCTTATTTTATAGGAAAATGCAGGTGGAATGGTCAGATGGTCAGATCAATGGTCGATGGAAGGGAACCCTGATAGATATGAGGTGATGCACTTTGGAAGAAGTAACCAGACAGGGGAGGATTCAATGAATAGCGGAACACTGGGACGTCAGAGGGTGTTTCTCCACACATACGTGAATGTGACTGGACAGTGTAATAGCCAGTTAAGAAATCACACGGAACTGTAGGCATAGTGTTTATTCATCGAGGCGATATAATATGAGTTAAACATGCCATTGGTTAAGCCATAGATAGAATGTTGTGTGCAGTTTTGGCACCCACATTACAGGAAGTGTTTTAGTTTCTAAGTAACATCAGAAGCTATTGGGGTCTCCACAGAGTTAGAAGCTTCAGAGGCCGTCTCCTGCATGCAACTCTCTCTAAATTTTCACTTGATTTGTTTTCCCTCCTCGATTGTAGAACTGCATCTGAGAATCTGTGTCTGATCTTTCCTTTTTGCCAAGTACATGTATCAGAACACTTAATTATTAATAGAGTCTAGGCCGACGCCTTCAAATATTTTTGAGGAGCTCTGCTGTCGTCCATAACACGTGACTCCTTCTCTTCCTGTGTAATTGCTTGGAGGCATTAAGTGGGCTATCTCTACACTTCTCCAATAATTTCATTGACTTCCTGACTTCCTCACATTCCTGTGAAGCTAGCGTGAGGCGCTGAATAATCTCCTCCTTTTAACTGTGGAAATGTGCCGTGTCCAGCAGCACTGTTACATGAATGTTACAGATACTTCCAACAGCACAA
>NW_025201800.1:0-5630 GCF_004010195.1 Chiloscyllium plagiosum
TAAATCATTTATGTGCATACCACAAATAGGAAGGACCCCAACACTGATCTTCACAGAACCCCAATGGACAGAAGCTTGCAGTCACAAAAGCACCCTCATCCATTACCCCCTGTTTCCAGCCACTCAGCTAGTTCTGGATCCAATTAGCAATATTTCCTTAGATCCCATAGGGTCTTACTTTCACTATCAGTCTCCCATGCAGGACCTTATAAAAAGCTTTGCTGAAGTCCAAGTGGATTACTTCAAGTGCATTGCTTCATCTATGTACCTGGTCACCTCTTCAAAAAAAGTCAATCAAGTTGATCAGACATGACATCCCCTTAAGAAAACCATGCTGACTGATCTTCATTATCCCTGCCTCTACTAATGCAGATTAATTAGAGTCATAAAGATGTACAGAACAGAAGCAGACCCTTTGGTCCAATTCGTCCAAGCGGACCAGATATTCCAACCCAATCTAGTCCCACCTGTCAGCACCCAGCCCACATCCCTCCAAACCCTTCCTATTCATATACCCATCCAAATGCCTTTTAAATGTTGCAATTGTACCAGCCTCCACCACTTCCTCTGGCAGCCCATTCCATACATACACCACCCTCTGCGTGAAAGAGTTGTTCCTTAGGTCTCTTATATATCTTTCCCCTCTTACCCTAAACTTATGCCCTCAAATTTTGGACTCCCCCACCACAGGGAGAAGACTTTGTCTATTTATCCTATCCATGTACCTCATGATTTTATAAACCTCTATAAGGTAACCCCTCAGCCTCCAATGCTCCAGGGAAAACAGACCCAGCCTATTTAACCTCTCCCTATAGCTCAAATTCTCCAACCCTGGCAACATCCTTGTAAACCTTTTCTGAACCCTTTCAAGTTTTGCAACATCGTTCCGATAGGAAGGAGACCAGAATTGTATGCAATATTCCAAAAGTGGTCTAACCAATGTCCTGTACAGCCGCAACATGAACTCCCCAACTCCTGTACTCAATACTCTGACCAATAATGGAAAGCATACCAAACGCCTTCTTCGCTATCCTATCTACCTGCGACTCTACTTTCAAGGAGCAATGAACCTGCACACCAAGGTCTTTTTGTTCAGCAACACTCCCTAGGACCTTACCATTAAGTGTAGAAGTCCTGCTAAGATTTGCACCCTCCATTATTTTTTTGATAATCTTTTGTTGATTTTTAAAACTTTCCCAATTCCCTGCCTCACCACCAATCTTTGTCACCTTGTATGATTTTTCTTTCAACTTGATGCTATCCTTAACTTCCTTGGTTAACCATGGTCAGATTATCCCTTCTCAGAATCTATTTTCCTCACCAGGATATGATCACAAACCAAATTTAAATTGTTTAGGTTGAGAGGTGTGACTACTGAGTGGAACAAAACGTCCAGCTTTCCTCTTTCCTTATGTGGCACAATGTCTGCAGCTCAGACTCCACCCCCACTCAGATTCAAAGTTCCTTGAACTGCAATCACTTGCTGCAGACATGTTCATTCTTGAAAACCTTCATTTCCAGCAGCTTGCACATGCTGGAGCAGCAACACATCAGACATGTTGCCATCACTATCATGTTAATTTAAGTTCTAAAGTAATTCTTCTGCTTTTTACAGTTTACTGCAATTATTTTTTATTTTATTTTTTAAATAAGGAAAGAACAACACTGGAGACACAAATACCTTATATTTTACTTAAAAGCCTAGAAATAGTCACCAATTCCAGTCACAAATCAGTTATTTTCCCTGCATTTACATCATACTGTGGTTTCTGACATTATTCCACCACTAGTCTCACTGCAGGTAGGCAGATCCACACCTTTCAGCTCCTCACATTACCTCCCCTTCTGGAGTGTTCACCCTTTGCAACAATTGTTAGTTAAAATGCCTCTGTCCCCCTTTACACCAAATTCTCAATTGAACCAAATTTCCAGTTCACTTACTCAGCCTTTGTCTCATTCAGGTGAATTCCCTTCACACTGAACATGCATCTTACTGATTAATAGGTTACAGAAGTCTAAATATATACGTAGTTAGGTCAGTAAAAGTACATTCAAGGTCATAGTCAGAGAGATTCTAAAAGCTGGGAAGTATGTTTTCAAAGTTTTGTAAGAGATTTGGTTTTGCTGCGCCTGTGTTATAGATGCCAAGGAGTAATTTGTTAAATGTACATTGATGATTGGTCTGTGTATCATGGGAAGGGTGAAAGATAAACCAACAATTGAACATACTTTGCACAAAGAAGCAAAATTGCATACCACTTCCATCAATACCAAATCTCTTTGAATTTGAGAGAAGTTATGTCTCAAATTACAAATTCTGGAAGTTAACCAGCTATTTGCCAACTTACCATTAAATTCATTTTAAAAGCCATAGGAGACCATATAATACATACATTGCTTGGATCTGTTATGGGAGACTAATTAAACTACAACATCTCGGTACATGGAAAATCTGTTAAACATGTAGATCTGAGCATAGCATCATGCACTGGGGGAATTACTGTGTGTACTTTTGTAATTGTTCCAGGTGTTTAATGAAAAAAAACTGATATTTACATTATTTGAAGAATGCTATTAATAGCTTAAAAGTTATGCAAGTTTATGCAGCCTGTTTAGCATTAGGGCCTTCCAAAACATCAGTGTCCAATAGAGACAAGTATCTGAACCTGAATATTTTCAAATACTGGGCTTATTTATATAACAGGCCATCTCAAGGAGACTGACATGATTTTTTTTATCCTTTGACGGGATGTAGATATCACTGCTCAGCCTCATCCTACCATAAACTGGCTGCAACACTGAATCACAGAGTTCAAACAGCATTGAAATAGGTCCTTTGGTCCAACTGATCCATGCTGACCAAGTTCCCAAACTAAACTAGCCCTACTAGCCTGCATTTGGCCCATATCCCTCCAAACCTTTTATATTCATGTACTTATCCAAATGTCTTTTAAATGTTGCAACTGTAGCTGCTCCTACCACTTCCTCTGGCAGTTCATTCTACACATGAACGGCCCTTCGTTTGGAAAAAGTTGCCCCTCAGGTCCCTTTTAAATTGTTCTCCTTCCAACTTAAAATACATCCCCTAGTTTTGAACTCACCCACCCTAGGGAAAAGATCTTTGCTATTCACCTCATCGGTACCCCTGATGATGTTAGAAACCTCTATAAGGTAATCTCTCCAAGAGAAGAAGTCCTAGCCTGCCCAGTGTCTCCTTATAACTTAAACCCCCCAACCCCAGTAACATCCTTGTAAATTGGAGAGGGTTCATAAAAAAATGAATATCCTTTCTATAGTAGGGCAACCAGACCTGTATGGAGTTCTTCAAAAATGGCCTCACCAATGTCCTATACTCAAGGGTCTGACAAATGAGGGCAAGTGTTTCAATTGCTTTCTTTACCAGTAATCAGCTCTAGACACTGGATTTGCAGCTTAAACAAAATACATAGCTACTTATTAATCATTCAGTAACATTAGTAGTGAATCAAGATGGCAGGAGAGTATGACACTCCAGCCAGAGCTCAGGTACTCGCCAGTTCTTTAACATTTCTTTTGTAAACCTCCTTGCAGCAATTTCCCTTCCCCCCTCCACCACACCAACTTATAAATTCGTAAACTAATGGAGGCGTGACAAAGGGAGACAAATTGCGGGATGGAGAACACAGTGGGGAGCAGAGCGAGCACGGGGCCGGAGAACAGAGCAGAGAGCAGAACAAGCAAGGGGCCAAATCCTGAAGCGGGAGCAGAGCAATTGCAGTCCGGAGAAAAGAGCAGGGAGGAGAGCAAGCACGGAGCCGAGTCCCGGAGCGGGGAGCAGAGTGAGCACGGGGCCGAGTCCTGGAGGGCGGGGTGAGTCTCAGTGTGGGCTTTCAAGCCTGAACTAACAAGAACACAACAGCTTGTTTGTCCCTTTTATTTTAAACACAAACTGCTGCCCATAGTCCAAAGGTCACCTTCAGCTCACAGTTGACAGCTCCAAAACAAAATTGATAAAATAAAAAGAAAAACAAAATTAGTGAGGTGGAGGAAGTGAAAAATCTAACCATTGCCCCCATGTTACCATCCCTGAATCATCCTCTATCAACACCTTTTAGATTGCCATTGGCCAAAAACTAAATTGGATGAGCTGTATAAATATAGTGGTGGGAAGAGCAAGTCAGAAGCTGAAAATTCTGCAGCGAGCAACCCTCACAGCCTATCCACAATGTACAAGTCAGAAATGTGATGCAACATTCTCCACTCACCTGAATATGTTTGGTTGAGTGAAGGTTTCAACAACACTGAAGAAGTTTGACCCAATCTGAAGTCCCCACTTGCTTCAAAAGGCCCTGTCATCCCTGTACCAAAGAAAACACATGCAACGTGCTTCAATGACTATCGCCTGGTGGCTCTGACCTCCATAATTATGAAGAGCTTCAGAGCTTACTCATGGCTCATATCAGCTCTAGCCTCCCAGCCTGCCTTGATCCCTTGCAATTTGTCTATCGGCCCAATAGGTCCACAGCAGATGCCATCTCCCTAGCCCGACACTCATCCCTGGAACATCTGATAGTAAGGATACACACATCAGGCTTTTACTTATTGATTATTGATTCAACACTATAATCCCAAACAAACTAATCTCAAAATTCCAAAATCTAGGTCTCTGCTCCGTCCTCTGCAACTGGATCCTCGATTTTCTGACCCGCAAACCGTAATCAGTGAAGAAAGACAACTGCACCTCCTCCACAACAATCTTCAACATTGCAAGAATGCATACTCAGTCCCCTATGTACTTCCTGCACACTCATGACTGTGTGGCCAAATTTCATCTCAACTCCATCTACGAGTTTGCTGACGACATCACTATTGTAGGCCAGATATCAAACAATGACAAAATAGAATACAAGAGAGAAATAGAGTGCTTGATGATGTGGTGTAAAGATAATAATCTCTCCCCCAAAGTCAGCAAAACTAAAGAGCTGATCATCAACTTCAGGAAGGAGGAGGACATACCCCTATCTTCATCAAAAAAGTTGAGGTGGAGATGGTTGCCAGTGTCAAGTTCCTGGGAATGACAATCATCAACAATCTGTCCTGGTCTAGCCATGTTGATGCTTTGGACAAGAAGGCACAACAGCATCTCTTCTTCCTCAGGAGGCTAAGGTATTTTGGTATGCCCGTAAGGAGCCTCACCCAACATTTATAGATGCAAAATAGAATGCTTTTTATCTGGATGCATTACAGCTTGGTACAGAAATGGGGACATGAGATAGTTCTGGCAAATAGAATTAAGGTGAATCCAAAAGGTTTTTACAAATATATTAAGGACAAAAGGGTAACTAGGGAGAGAATAGGGCCCCTCAAAGATCAGCAAGGCGGCCTTTGTGTGGAGCCACAAAAAATGGGGGAGATACTAAATGAATATTTTGTATCAGTATTTACTGTGGAAAAGGATATGGAAGATACAGACTGTAGGGAAATAGACGGTGACATCTTGCAAAATGTCCAGATTACAGAGGAGGAAGTGCTGGATGTCTTGAAACGGTTAAAGGTGGATAAATCCCCAGAACCTGATCAGTGGTACCCGAGAACTCTGTGGGAAGCTAGAGAAGTGATTGCTGGGCCTCTTGCTGAGACATTTGTATCAT
>NW_025201800.1:6485-7349 GCF_004010195.1 Chiloscyllium plagiosum
TAGGGTAAATAGGCAAAGTCTTTTCCCTGGGGTCGGGGAGTCCAGAACTAGAGGGCATAGGTTTAGGGTGAGAGGGTAAAGATATAAAAGAGACCTAAGGGGCAACTTTTTCACACAGAGGTGATACGTGTATGGAATGAGCTGCCAGAGGATGTGGTGGAGGCTGGTACAATTGCAACATTTAAGAGGCATTTGGATGGGTATATGAATAGGAAGGGTTTGGAGGGATATGGGCCGGGTGCTGGCAGGTGGAATTAGACTGGGTTGGGATATCTGGTCGGCATGGAGGGGTTGGACCGAAGGGTCTATTTCCATGCTGTACATCTCTATGACTCTATAAGAAACTACAGACCATCACGCAAGCTAACCTTCCATACATTGACTCCATCTATACTTGCTGATGCCTCAAAAGAGCAGCCAAGATTATCAAAGAGCCCTCCCACCCCGTCAGGCAGAAGATACAAAAGCTTAAATAAGTACCAAAAGATTCAAGAACAGCTTCTTTCCTGCTGATATTAGAATTCTGAATGTGTTTTTGTGCACCTTCTCTGCAAATGCACCATTGTATTTCTTGCTCTGCCCAATCACCCTACGATCTTCGTACGTTATGATCTGCCTGTACTGCAAGCAAAACAAAACTTTTCACTGTACTTAGATACATGCGACAATCACAAATCAAATCAATCCAATCAGCACAAAACAGCACATCTAATTAGCACACTCCACCACTTTAAACATTCACTCCCTCCACACTGTCACACAGTCACAATAGTTTATAACATAACACCTTCTAAACTCAAGCCAAAGCAGTTAGACATATAGCAATGCTCCTTTCTCCAAGTCCCACCCCAAACCACACACCAT
>NW_025201801.1:0-4471 GCF_004010195.1 Chiloscyllium plagiosum
TTATGAGTTATTGTCACAAATAAAAGAGTAGAGTAAAATGTTTTGTTTATGAGCTGTACAGGCAGATAAGAGTCCGTGTGGATCTACTTGTTTTTAGGAGATGAAACTCGGCTGGAATTTAAAAACCTGCATCAACTGCCTGATTTTGGGAGATACCAAATTACCAGAATTTTGAAAAAAACTTGATTTAGCACAAGTGGAAAAAAGTTGTTTTTCCAAAACCAGAATTGCTACAAGGCAAAATATAACATTACCTGATTTCTAAGATTCAAAAGAACGCAAACACAGAGTAAAGAAGATTGAAAAGAGACATATCGAAGATTTGTATCTCAACGCTGTAGAAATAATGAAATTTGAATTTAAAAAACTTGAAAAATCAAAACAGTATGTTTCATTCGCGTCTCATTGAGGATGTGTTCAGCCCCAAATGCAGCTGTAGAGATTAGTTTTGCCTTTGAAGTTAGTTACAATATAAATAAGTTCTCGTTAACGATTCGTTGCATAATCAAAGTGGTAGGTTTCAACATGATTGCAAAACAGTAAAGAGATGCCAGATGACGAGGTAAACGCATATCTTGTCTGACGAGCTAAAAAAAGTAAACAATACAAAGAACCATAAGCATTATTATTAGGGCGAGTTTTATTACAGAATCAGTTGTCTTTGTATAAAAAGGTGGCATAGAATTTGAAAAGTACAGATAGTTAGAATTCAATCTGTCATCAGCGAAAAGCAACGAGGGCCATGACCATAAAGAGTACAGTCAATAACTTTGCAGTGCAACATATAAAGGTCTCAAAGCCCAGAGAGTTTTGTAAAAATCACAAATAACTTAGAACATTTATTTCTGGGCATGTTCACCTTGGATGCTGCCTGAACTACTGTGCTTTTCCAGCACCTCTCTAAACGAGACTCTGTTTTTCAAGATTGGGTTGACAGAAAGGAAGTGGAGGGAGCAATAACCACACTGTGTATGATCAGTGTAACACAATGTATCAAAACACTGCTGTTTACTTTAAAATCAGTGTGTCATTGACTTCACTTCTTATCTGGCCTCAAGATTAAGAAAGCGATTGTGCTTTCACATCAAAGCCATATTTGTGGAAGCTCCTTTGCCCCTCTCAATGCTTTAAACATTTTTCTCTTGAATAAAATTTCACCATGTGCCTGTGTCGTGTCTGCCTCCAGAGACGTTGCCTCTGGTCTGGGGAATCTTGCTCCGACATTGAGCAGGGACATGCAGAACAGAGGGTGAAAGGAAAGCTCATTTGTGGTGCATTAAGGCTGCACCACAAATGTCATGCTGGAGGCAAGAATAACATTTACACGATCAGTAGTATTTGAATTTACAGAATTCCCTTCATGAATCGGATTACATCAGGGACGATGTTCTGGTTGAATCGCTGGTGTGTGTGTAGTTGTCGGTGAGCATTGCCATGTCCTGATGGGTCTTTGATCATGTTGGCAGCCTTACTGTGGCAGCGAACTGCGTAAATAGAGTCCATAGATGGAAGATTGGGTCCCGTCATGGCAAAGGTTGTGCACACCATCTTCTGTAGTTGTTTAACATCCTGGACATTGCAGTTGACATACCAGCCCGTTATACACTCGGACAGTATGCTTTCAATGATGCATCTATAGAAGTTGATTTGGGACATGCCAAATGTCCTTGACCATCTTTGAGAGAAGTGAAGTTGCTGGGCCTCCTTGACCGTCGCATCTACGTGGGAAGTCCAGGAAACGTTGACAGTTATCATCAATCCAAAAACTTTCTGTTTCGACCCTCTCAATCTCAGTTGCATTGAAGTCGATGGAGGTGTGTTGTCCTTCTTTCTTTCTGAAATCAATGGAGAGTTCTTTCGTTTTGACAACATTGAGAGACAGGTTGTTCTCATTGCAACGCGTCACCAAGCTCTTTATCTCCTTTCTGTATTTTGGCTCGTCGCTGTTAGATGTCCCTCCGACTATGATGTAATCAGCGAACGTGCAGATGACGTTCGTTTAGATTTTGTGGCAGGAAATAGGTGTACAGAAAGTAAAGTAGGGTATTGAATACACATCCTTGGGGCTTCCAGTCTTCAGTTTTATTGTGGCCGGGTGCTGATACCTATGCTCATTGATTGCGGTCTGTGGGTCAGAAAGCTGAGGATCCAGTTGCAGAGGGTGGAAATGACTCCAAAGTCAAGGTGGGTTAAGATCAGTCTGGAGGGGAATTTAGTTCCGAATGCGGAGTTGTAGACAAACAGCAGGAGTCGGACGTAGGTTTCCTCGTTGTACAGGCGTTTCTGGGATGAGTGCAGGGCTTGGTATAGATCCCTATGAATCCGTCACGTCGTTTGGCAAATCGTAGCAGATCGAGGCAGGTTGGGAGACCGGAGTTGATTGTAGGCCCTGACCAGCCTCTCAGACCACGAAATGGTTATTGACGGCAAAGCCACAGGGAAGTACACCTAAAGGCACATTGCATATGCTTTCTTAGTGATGTTGGTGGTCTTGAATCAGGATGAGACTTCGGTTTGTATGAGGGAGATTTTGAAGGTATTAGTGAATACCTTCTCCAATTGGTCCACACAGGATTTCAGTGCTTGGCCGAGAACACTGTCCACGCCCGTCACGTTCCTGCAGTTGACTCCCAGGAAGACTAATCTGACATCTGATGTGGTGACGAAGTGAATAGGAATGCCTAGGTCTGTTCGGACATGTGTCAACGTTCCTGTAATATTCTGATCAAACTAGTCACCTACCGACGAGGGGAAAATGCATTAGGTGCGTCAGGGATAGATGTATTTTGCTCTGCTTCATTTTGTATCATGGAATTTTGCTTAGGCCTTCCAATAGTCAACAGGAACCTGTTTGGTTGTTTTGGGGCTCGAGGTTGGTCTTGCACTGCTTCTTGGTTTCTCTGATGGCTTGGTAGAGGTCATTTCTGGAATT
Organism: Chiloscyllium plagiosum; assembly: GCF_004010195.1. Taxonomy (NCBI): domain Eukaryota; kingdom Metazoa; phylum Chordata; class Chondrichthyes; order Orectolobiformes; family Hemiscylliidae; genus Chiloscyllium; species Chiloscyllium plagiosum. The sequence continues at coordinate 2,933 of NW_025201801.1, forward strand.
CCTGGATTGGTCTGGCCAATATTGGTCCTGGATTGCTGCACGTCTGGTCTTTCGTAGGAATTGGATTCCTTTGTTCCTCTAACGTACATGTTTGGTCAACACATAGATTGAATTCTTTGTTACACTGTCCTCCACACATTTGCTAACTAAGTTTGTGATAGAGGTGGCGTACTTGTCCCGGTTTTTTCTGCTGAGTGATTGAACATCATCCAGTGTACTAATTGCAAGCAGTCCCCCAGACACTCTTCAAGAGTCACGGATTGCATTGTAACACCTTTTGTGAAGGCTCCACACGTTTTAGCTTATGCTTGAAAACTGGGAGAAGACTGTTTGGATTGTAAGAAATCAAGTGCAATATATTTATCAGATTGTCATCAGCCATAGGTACGCATCGTTCTAACTCTGGCATATACACCCACACTCGTCACTAAATAACAAATTTGCTTAAGGTAATGTTAGACTGAGGGATTATTCGCAAAAAATGAAGTTACAGACTGTGTTTGTATATTCTGCTTCCCCTGCTGCTGTTGTCGACAGCACCACATGATTGTCAGAAATTCTCCAAACAAGGAAGGTCGGAGAGTTAGTTCACTGAAAGCATTTAGAGTATTTTTGACTTCGAAATGAATTGAGGGCAAAAAGAATTGATCATGGAAGGGAATTGAGAGTCATGGTTTGTTTCAGATGTACAATATGAAAACAGACTATTCTACCCATGACGTACATAGTTCTTCACCTCAACTAGTCTCATGCACCCATTTTTGATCCACGTCCGTCTAACCCTTTCCTATCCATGTATTTGTCCAATTGTTTACTTTTACAATTATAATTGTACTCGCCTCTACAACTTCCTAAAAAAGATTGTTTTACATGGTTATCATCCTCTGTGTGAAGGAATTGCAACTCAGATCCCTGTGAAATATTTCCCCTCTCACCTTAATCTTGTGGATAACGAAAAGGTATAGTTAGCGGACACCTTGCTGGATGTCTTAATGCAGGAAAAACCTGAACGGAAAGGGAATCGGGCAGAAGTGTTTCGCCCTGAAAGACTACTGGTTGTACAACAGAAAGAAGAGATACTAAGTGTTTTATGGATTGATTCATAGCCTGAACCAGAACACAAATAAATTCCTGAGGGATATTCCCTTAAAGATAGAATCCTAAAACGAAATTTGAAATCATGGTAGTTTTATGCAGAGAAGAAATAGACATCAGATTACGTTTCTAGTCGCATGCAGACCGTCGGTGTTACAACTTTCACATGCATTTCTAGTTGCAAGTTCACCTAGGTTTGAGCAAGACACAGACTATGGTAAAACAGCACTTCTATTGGGCTAAATGCACAAGGACGTGTTTAACATTTGCCATACGTGTAATCCGTGCCAAACAGTGGGTAAAACATAAATAGTAATAGAAGAAGCAGTGTTGTTGCCAATTCCCGCATTTCAAGAACCTGTCATGTGGGGTGTCATTGACTGTGTAGGGACCCTACCAAAATCTAAAGGTTGGAACCAGTACTTGCTAACTATCATGAATGTG
>NW_025201801.1:6815-7350 GCF_004010195.1 Chiloscyllium plagiosum
GGGGAGGGGTGTTGGAAATGCGATAGGTGGAAGGGGGTCAAGGTGAGGGTGATAGGTCGGGGTGGGGTGGGGAATCTTAGCCTGCTGGACACACTTTCCTCATTCCTGAAGAAGGGCTTATGCCCGAAACGTCGATTCTCCTTTTCCTTGGATGCTGCCTGACCTGCTGTGCTTTTCCAGTCTGATCTCCAGCATCTGCACTCCTCACTTTCTCCTCAAAGGAGCAGCAAAGCCAGACTCCAAACCCCACTGTACAATCAGCTCACAGGAAAACAAGGTCAAACCTTGAATCCCACCTTACATCAATCAAGAAGGAAACAGTAAACAAATGGAGTCCCGACTGGTACAGAGTCCATTACCATAAACAGTTTGCTTCAAAATGTAGAGTCCACTCCTAGGAACAGAGACCACTTCAATATACAAAGTGCATTATCAGAAAGAGTCCACTCCAACCTGCAGAATCCATTGCCAAAAACAGGATGTGCAACAGAGGGCAGAATCTACTCCTGAAGGCTACAAATGCACAGCGCACACA
>NW_025201802.1:0-7351 GCF_004010195.1 Chiloscyllium plagiosum
GACAGGAATGAAAGTGGAAAGTGATAAGAGAAATTATTATCCATTAATAATGACGAGTAGGTCTGTAATTGCCATGGCCAGCATGTAAACCGTGACACACTTGGAAAGACCACAGTTCCTTCGAAACAGAATGACAATGGTCATCACGTTTGCTGGAAGACGGAGAGAAAGAGGTTTCAGAGGGTTTTAGAATGGGCAGAAAATTCGCTAGCAACATACGCACCACATAAATACTAGGCTATTATCATCTGCAATAAGCGACGATTTGACTAATGTCAAAGAACAAAGATCATAGAAAATTATAGTGGACGAACAGGCATTCGGCCCATCTAAGCCTGCGCTGACCCAGATCCTCTACCTTAACCTGTCGCCTAATTTGTAAGGATTTGTATCCCTTTTCTCTCTGCCCACTCATGTATCTGTCTAGATACGTCTTAAATGACCCTATCGTGCCTGCCTCTACCACGTCTGCTGGCAATGCATTCCAGAAACCCAACACTTTGTGAATAAAGAACTTTTCAAGCATGTCTCCCCATTGTGAATAAAGAACTTTTCAAGCATGTCTCCCCAAAACTTTCCCTCTCACTTTGAACACGTGACCCTAAGTAATTAAGTTCCCCACTCGAGAAAAACGATACTTGTCATCCACCCTGTCCATACTCTCAATATTTTGTATTCCTCAATTATGTCCCCCTCAACCTTCGTCTTTCTAATTAAAATGATCCTATGTACTCGAACTTTCTTCATAGCTTGCACCCGACATACCAGGCGACATCTTGGTGAACCTCCTCTGCACCCTCTCCAAAGAATCCACATCCTTTTGGTAATGTGGTGAACAGAAATGTGTGCAGTATTCCAAATGTAGCAAATCCAAAATCTTACACAATTGTAACAAGACCTGCCAACTCTTGGACTCATTTCCCATCCCATGAATGAACGCATGCCGTATGCCTTCTTGACCACTGCATTGACCTGCGTTGCCACCTTCAGTGAACAATGGACCCGAACAACGAGATCTCGCTGAATATCAATTTTACCCAGGACTTTTCAATTTACTGTACAGTTCGCTCTTGAAGTGGATCTTCCAAAGCGCACAATCTCGTATTTGCCCGGATTGAACTCCATCTTCCATTTCTCTGTCCAGCGCTCCAATTTATCTATATTCTGCTGCATGCTCTGACAGTAATCTTCACTATCGGCTACTCCACCAATCTTAGTGCCATCTGAACTTTTTAATCAGACTACACATACATTCCTCCAAATAATTTATGTATATCACAAACCATAGTGGTCCCAGTACAGAATACCTGTAGAACGAAAAAGGCCACAGCTCTCCATTCTGAGAAATTCCCTTCCATTACAACTCTCTCTCTTCTTTAACAGTCAGTTCTTTATCCATCTAGCTTCTACACACGAGACCCAATACGACTTCAATTTCTCCATCACCCGAACATGGGGAGCTTATCAAACGCCTAAAAGAAACCTATGCATATGATAGCTGCAGGCGAAAGTGGGTACAGCAGATGTTGGAGATTAGATTCACGATTAGAGGAGTGCTGGAAAAGCAGAGCAGGTCAGGCAGCATCCAAGGAGGAGGACAATTCGATGTTTCGAGCAAAAGCCCTTCATGAGGAATTGTCCTGCTCCTCGGATGCTGCCTGCCGCTCTGTACGTTTCCAGCACTAGTCTCATCTTGACACTGATATGACATCTACCTTCCCTCACCAGTTAACTTTGTCACTTCCTCAAATAATTCTATTAGGTTGGTAAGACATGATCTTCACTGCACAAAACCACGCCGTCTATCACTTATAAGCACATTTTCTTCCAAATCGGAATTGATCCTATCCCTCCCTATCTTCTCCAGCAGTTTCCCTACCAATGACGTCAGGCTCACAGGTTTATAATTACTTTAGTTATACCTGCTACATTTCTTAAACAAGAGGGCAACATATCAATTCTCCATTCCTCCGGGGCCACGCCTGCGTAAAACAAAGCTGCAAAGATATATCCCTTGATATTCAATTGCATTAGCATCACTGAATCGCCTTTCTTAATATTCCTGGGGTTACAATTGAGGGGAAATTGAGCTGGACTCACCATAAAAATACAGTGGGTAAAATAAAAGCTCTGAAGCTGTGAATACCACAAACAGTAACTCGGTTCTTGAATTTCCAAAACCTGTTCACAAGCCACAAGTCAGTAGTGCAATGGAATATTCCCCACAATCGCTTCCATCTAGAATGACAGATGCCGCAGATTAGTGGGAATATCACTGCCTGCAAGTTCCCCACCAAACCACTCACCATCCTTACTTGGAAACGTATCCCCAATTCCTTCACTTTTGATGGAACAAAATCACAGAAATCCTCCCTTTTTGCATTGTGAATCTATCTACAGCAGTTCAAGAAGGCAGCTCACCACAACGTTCAAGGGCAACTTAGGGACATGGAGTAAACTGTACGTCCAGCCAGTGACATCCACATTTATGAGCAAATGTGAAGAAAATAACATCGCAGATCATAGCTGAAACATATGTGGAGATACTCAACTAAAATCTATTAAATATACTCAAATGCAATTATCCAAATACCCAGAACTACCAGTGTACAGGGGTTAGTTTTGCCATTTGTCCATTATGGGAAGCTGACATGAGGAAAAGAGTTTACTCATCCACAGTGAGGTATGAACAGGAGCTAACGTTGACTTAAAACTATCAGGTTTCAATGGCTCACCAGGGAGAGCAACAGCTGCGAGGATCGGGTAGTAAATTTCTTTCACCAGCAGAATGAATGCTTTAAACATTTTCTCGGAGAGTGGATAACTTCTGTCGGAGACAGAAGATTCTGACAGGCTCTGAAATGTGCAATGGTAATAACCTATATTTAAACACTTGTGAAAACACGGGGGAGCAAATCAGATAATATAATCACTGGAATTAATTAGTCAATTTACAAAACAAACACTGAGTCAAGTTATTGATTTTTTTTCTTGTATTCCAGATTGAAAGAAAAAATGATTGGCATTAATATTAAACAATTTCAACCAGTTTTGTTTAGAAGTGGAATGTCATGAGTCACGGTGTTAGGTGCAAGGCATTCCAATAATCACAACTCTCTGAGAGAAGAAATTCCTCCTCACCTCAGTCATAAACTGGTGCCCTGTACTCTGAGACTCTGTTCTCTGGTCCTAGGCCATCCCATGAAGGGAAATATTCTCTCAGCATTTACCCTGTCAAGACCCTTAAAAATCCACTCTACTTCAATGTGATGCTCTCTCATTATTCTAAACTCTAGTTTGTATAGAACCAACCTGTTCAACCTTTAATCATAAAACAATCCCTCCGTTAATGGTTATGCAATAATACCAGTACAGCATCGCTTTCCCTCTTGAGGCCATCCAAGCAACACATGCACAAGTATTCAGTTCCTCCAACACTGATGCTCAATAGTACACACTACTGCTATCGACAAGTTTCACGGCAGAAATTCACCGGAGATCCTGAGACAGCATCTTCCATACCCATGACCGCTTCCATCTAGAAGAACAAGGGCCGCAGAACACGACCACCTGCAAGATCCCCTGCAAGCCGCTCACCATCCTGAAATAGAACGATATCACCGCTGCTCCAGTGTCACTGTGACAGAATACTGGAATTTCACACCGAAGGGCATCGTGCATCTGCCTACAGAACATGGACTGCAGGGCTTAGAAGACAGTTCACCAGACTCTTCTCAAACAAAATTATGGATTGTCAAAACAATCCGTCCCTGCCAGCAATGCTCATATGTCAAGTAGCTGCCAAAGTTCCCGATCCAGCACGTCACTGGTTCCCATCCCGCACGATATAAGGACCTATACAGGACATTATGGACCCCTATCGGGACTATCTATCCAGCATACCAATGCCACCTGTCCTGTCTGAAAAAGACTGCTGGTATTAAATCTCAGGACCATTCTGTCCAGTAGCCTGTATTAAACTCATACAAGGAATGGGAAATTGTTATATACTAGGCACACAAAGAATTCTTAGGCAGGCAACTTAGACAATAACTTTGGAATATCTTTCGGAAAATTTACAGTGAAAATTACGCGGAGTAACTTAGCTAGATTGACTATCAGGTTGTAAAACAGACAAAAAGAGCATAATTATACAATGCAACACAAAGAACAGAATAACGAACTCCTACAGAACACGGTCTATCTAAACTAAACTGAATTATGCTTTTCCGAATACGCACAACATTCCGAATAAGGAACACCTCATCAAACGCTATAAAAATGAAACAAATGCTTACAAGTCGAAATTAGAAGGGCAGAATGTGAGAGAGATTAGCAGACTATTTCCACACAACCAACAGCTCAACTGCCCAACTCGTTCTCGACTGAAATACTCAGCTCGAGAGACGACCACTTCCTTTTCATTTTACAAGTCACTTGGAAAACGTTACTTCCCTGGCCTGAAAACTCAGAAGTTTACATATAAACAAAAGGCGTCACAAAATCCTTTTTTCATGTCTGTACCAAACTAGCCACCTCGGAGCCGGGAGTGTTTAATGACTGATCTGAAAAAAAAACTCGAGGACACAGTATAGTTGTGAAGACTGCTTTGTGATAACGTTTTCGATGGTGCTTAAACAAGGCTCTGCTTTGCTCGTGGTTTTCAGCGACAAGCCTCGCAGTCCGTGAACAATTCGGCTGGGATGCAAAGCTCAGTTCTTACCAGAGAACAGCTTTTTCACCTGAAGAAATACATTCAACGTGGGAAAGCGGGATTACCCAACCTTCAGGGCTGTGAAGAGTTTGTTTGTGTGGCTGACGGGTAGGGAGAGGAAGGGAGTTTTTGAAAGGGACAGAGGGAGAGAGATGGACAAGGTGAGAGAGGGAAATAGAAATGAATGATTTGGAGAGGCCTGGGTTAGACTAGGGTGTATAAATATAAAAATCACATAACATCGGGTTATAGTTCAGCAAATGCATTTGAAGATGCGTAGAAGAGGAGAGAAAGAGAAAAAAAGAAAATTGGAAGTAAAGAAGGAGAGAGAATGAGAGATGTAGGTAAGGAGAGTGGAAGAAAAGTATGGACAGAAAGAAAGGGAGGAAAGAGAAGATTGGAGAGAGAACAGGATGGATAGATTGAGGAAATTGGGCGTAAAGACAACTGATAGGTAGATGCAGACTGAAGTACGGAGAGTTATAGAGTGTCAAAGTCAGAGAGATGGACAGCACGGAAAGAGACCCATTGGACTAACTCATACACGCAGACCTGGTATCCTAATTAGTTTCGTCCCATTTGTCAGCATTTGGCCCATGTCCCACGAAACCATTCCCTATGCATATGTCGATCTAGAGGCCTTTTAAATGTTGCAACTGTACCAGCCTCCACCACTTCCTCTGACACCTAATTTCATACATGCTCCACCCTCTGCTTGAAAAAGACGCCCTTAGCTCCCTTTCAAATCTGTTCCATCTCATCATAAAACTATGCCCTCCAGTATTAGACTTCACAAACCCTTGGAAAATGCTTTGTCTATTTTCCCTATCCATCCTCCTAACTATTTTATAAACCTCTGTAAGTTTACTCCTCTGTCTCCAAGTTCCAGTGAAAATAGCCCCGTCGATTCATCGTCTCCCTGTAGCGCCAAGCCGCCAAACCTGGAAACACCCTTGCAAATCTTTTCTGAGCCTCTTCAGATTTCGTAACATCCTTACTATTGCGGGGATACCAGAGAGCACGCTGTGCATCAGTAGTGGCGTAACCAATAACTTGGAGAGCTCCAAAATGTCCTCCCAAATCCTATATTCCATGCACTGACAGTAAAGGCAGGCATATTCAATCGCCTATCCAACTGTAACTTCAGTGTCATTAAGTGTATAAGTCCAGGACTCATTTGTCTTTCTAAAATGCAGCACCTCACATTTATCTAAATTAAATGCCATCTGCAACTCGTCAGCCCATTGGTCCATCTGGTCAAGGTTCCGTTGAACTCTGAGGTAACCTTCTTCACTGGCCACGACAGCTCTAATTTTGGTAACGTCTGTTGCCCTCATTAGGCAGGCAGACCCACAACGAGAGGGAGTTCTAGGACTGTGATCATGGGACACATTTCCAAATCAGGATGATGAGTGGCATGGACGGCAACTTGAAAGTGATGTTCTGTTTTATCTGCTGTTCCTGTTCTTTTTTAGATGCCAGTGCTCTTGGTTTGGAAGGTGCTGTTGAATTTATCGTGGTAAATGTCTGCAGGAAACCTGTTGATTGTACACACAGCTTCTTCTGAGCATCGGTGACGAAAAGAGAGGAAGCTTCAGGATGTGGTGCCAGTTTGGCCGGCTGCTTTGTTCCCGATAGTGTCAAGCTTCTTCAGTCCTGTTAGAGATTCACCAATCAAAGCAAATCGGGAGTATTTTAATAGACTGATAACTTCTGCCTTATAAATCGTGAACAAGCTTTGGGGAGTCAAGAGTGAGTTCTAACAAAAGATATTCAATTACTCACATTTATTTTCCAACGTTTTGCCTCACTCCAGTTTTGAATAGTGTGATAAGATTTCAATTTTTAAATCCTCCAGTACATTTCAGAATGCATGATTTTTTGGGGGGAAATTATAGCCAATGTATACACTGTCCGTGTAGCTACATTTTATTTAAGATCCTGAGCTATCTGGACAAGGGTGTCTTCTGCCTTTAGCACATAGCTTTGTCTCACACTACTTCAGTACAGATGGGGTCGGTATTTACGTTCTCCACCCCACCCCAATATTGTTTGTAAAAATGTGATGCCTGCACGTCGTGCAAGGTGTTTTGTGTATGGAAAACCAAAATTCATTCGATGCACTGTGCTCTTACACAGGCGTTTAGATGAACTATTGCAGGTGTTCAGCTTCATGGGTACTGAAATATGCAACATGCGGACAGGATGGTATTCACTCAGGTAGGTTCCAGGTGAAATTATGTGGGATTTAAATGCAGGGTATCTCCAGGACAGTTGTCAATCTATTAGGGTTCCTTCATCCAATACTCAGGACTGAAAGCACCCTTGTAATTATTAGAATGTGATCAGTTGTCAGATACTTCAAGGATGTAGCTATTGGCAGTAAGGAGGAGCAGCGTATATTAGATAAAGGGGTGGACGGCAATTGATAAAGTGAAACTAATTCACAAAGTAGAGCTACTTCACACAAGCCAGACGCGCCCTTAAATTCAGAATTACGGTAACATACCTGAAATAGGGACTCAATGCACAGTGAGACAGCGAGCAAAGAAAGCGAAGCCATGGTACAAGAATCAGGTTTTCTTTCATTTAATGTATTAGACAAAAAAATAATTTGTACTGAATGATTGTAAATAA
>NW_025201803.1:0-1465 GCF_004010195.1 Chiloscyllium plagiosum
CACCTGAAAATGCGGTCCTCCCTCAGTACTAAACTCTTGACAGTGCAGCCCTCCCTCAGGACTAAACTCCTGACAGTGTGGAAATCCCTCAGATCTAAACCCCTGACAGTGCGGCCCTCCGTCAGTACTAAACACCTGACAGTGCGGCCCTCCGTCAGCACAAAACACCTGAAAGTACGGCCATCCCTCAGGAATAAACCCCTGACAGTGCGGACCTCCCTCAGAACAAAACCTCTGACAGTGTGGCCCTCCCACAGGACTAAACACCTGGCAGTGCGGCCCTCATTCAGTACTAAACTCCTGACAGTGCAGCATTCCGTCACTACTAAACTCCAGAGAGTGCGGCATTCACTCTGTACTAAACTCCTGATAATGTGGCCCTCCCTCTGAACTAAAGTCCTGACAGCGCGGCCCTCCCTCGGAACGAAGCTCCTGACAGTGCAGCCCTCCCTCAGAACTAAGCTCCTGACAGCGCGGCCCTATCTCAGTATTAAACTCCTGACAGTGCGGCATTCCCTCAGTACTAAATGCCTGACAGTGTGGCCCTCCCTCAGTAATAAACTCCTGACAGTGCGGCTCTCCCTCACAACTAAACTCCTGACAATGCGGCCCTCCCTCAGAACTAAACTTCTGACAATGCGGCCCTCCCTCAGAACTAAACTTCTGACAGTGCTGCCCTCCCTCAGGACTAAACTCCTGACAGTGCGACCCTCCCTTAGGATTAAACTTCTGACAGTGCGGCCCTCCCTCAGTACTAAACACCTGACGGTGCGGCCCTCCTTCAGAACAAAACACCTGAAAGTGTGGCCCTCCCTCAGTTATAAACTTCTGACAGTGCGGCCCACCCTCAGAACTAAGCAATTGACAGTGCGGCCCTCCCTCAGCACTAAACACCTGAAAGTGCGGCCCTCCCTGAGTACTAAACTCCTGAAAATGCGGCCCTCCCTCAGAACTAAACTCATGACAGTGCGGCCCTCCCTCAGAACTAAACTCATGACAGTGCGGCCCTCCCTCATTACTAAACTCATGACAGTGCGGCCCTCCCTCAGAACTAAACTTCTGACAGTGCGGCCCTCCCTCAGGACTAAACTTCTGACAGTGCGGCCCGTCCTCAGTATTAAACTCCTGACCGTGCAGCCCTCCCTCAGAACTAAACTCCTGACAGTGCGGCCCCCTCTCAGTACTAAACTCCTGACAGTGCCGCACTCCCTCAGTACGAATCACCTGACATTGCGGCCCTCCCTCAGTATTAAACTCCTGACAGTGCGGCCCACCCTCAGAACTAAACTTCTGACAGTGCAGCCCTCCCTCAGTACTAAACTCCTGACAGTGCGGCCCTCCCTCCGTACTAAATTCCTGACAGTGCGGCCCTCCCTCATTACTAAACACCTGACAGTGCGGCCCTCCCTCAGAACTAAACTCCTGACAGTGCGGCCCTCCGTCAGAAATAAACTCCTGACAAAGC
>NW_025201803.1:4176-7352 GCF_004010195.1 Chiloscyllium plagiosum
TACTAAACTCCTGACAGTGCAGCCCTCCCTCAGGCCTAAGCTACTCACAGCACGGGCCTCCCTCAGTACTAAACTCCTGACAGTGCAGCATTCTGTCAGTACTAAACTCCAGAGCGTGCGGCATTCACTCAGAACTAAGCAGCTGATAGCACGGCCCTCCCTCAGAAATAAACTCCTGACAGCGCGGCCCTCCCTCAGAACTAAGCAGCTGACAGCGCGGCCCTCCCTCAGTGCTAAACTACTGACAGCGCGATCCTCCCTCAGAACTAAACTCCTGACAGTGCGGCCCTCCCTCAGTACTGTTCTCCTGACAGTGCATCCCTCCCTCAGTAATAAGCTCCTGACAGTGCGGCCCTCCCCCAGAACTAAACTCCTGACCCTGCGGCATTCCCTCAGTACGAGACTCCTGACAATGTGGCCCTCCCTTAGCACTAAGCATCTGAAAGTGCGGCCCTCCCGCAGGAATAAACACCTCACAGTGCGGCCCTCGCTCAGTACGAAACTCCAGACAGTGCGGTCCTCCCTCAGTACTAAACTCCTGACAGTGCGGTCCTCCCTCAGTACGAAACTCCTTTCAGTGCGGCCCTCCCTCAAAACTAAACTCCTGACAGTGCAGCCCTCCTCAGGACTAAACTATTGACAGTGCGGCTCTCTCTCAGCACTAAACTCCTGACAGTGTGATCCTCCCTCAGGACTAAACTCCTGACAGTGTATCATTCCATCAGTACTAATCTCCTGACAGTGCAGCCCACCCTCAGACCTAAGCTCCTGACAGCGCGGCCCTCCCTCAGTACTAAACTCCTGACAGTGCAGCCCTCCCTCAGTACTGAACTCCTGATAGCGCGGCCCTCCCTCAGAACTAATTACCTGACATTGCAGCCCTCTCTCAGTACTAAACTGACAGTGCGTCCCTCACTCAGAAATAAACTCCTGACAGTGCAGCATTCCATCAGTACTAAACTCCTGACAGTGCAGCCCTCCCACAGTACTAATCTCCTGACAGTGCGGCCCCCTCTCAGGACTAAACACCTGACTGTACGGCCCTCCCTCAGAACTAAGCTCCTGACAGCGCGGCCCTCCCTCAGTACGAAACTCCTGACAGCACGGCCCTCCCTCAGGAAGAAACTCCTGACAGTGCGGCCTTCCCTCAGTACTAAATGCCTGACAGTGTGGCCCTCCCTCAGTAATAAACTCCTGACAGTGCGGCTCTCCCTCAGAACTAAACTCCTGACAATGCGGCCCTACCTCAGAACTAAACTCAAGACAGTGTGGGCATCCTTCAGAACTAAACACCAGACATTGATCCCACCCTCAGAACTAAACACCTGACAGTGCAGCCCTCCCTCAGACCTAAGCTGGTGAGAGCGCGTCCCTCCCTCAGCACTAAACTCCTGACAGTGCAGCATTCCGTCAGCACTAAATTCCTGACAGTGCGGCCCGCACTCAGTACTAAATTCCTAACTGTGCCGCACTCCCTCAGTACGAAACACCTGACATTGCAGCCCTCCCACAGTACTAAACTGCTGACAGTGCGGCCCTCCCACAGAACTAAACTGCTGACAGTGCAGCATTCCCTCAGTACTAAACAATTGACAGTGCGGCCCTCCCTCAATACTAACCTCCTGACAGTGCGGCCCTCCCTCAGTACGAAACACCTGACACTGCGACCCTCCCTCAGTAATAAGCTCCTGACAATGCGGCCCTCCCTCAGAACAAAACACCTGACATTGCGGCCCTCCCTCAGTAATAAGCTCCTGACTATGCGGCCCTCCATCCGAACTAAACACCTGACAGTGCGGCCCTCCCTCAGTACGAAACACCTGACACTGCGACCCTCCCTCAGTAATAAGCTCCTGACAATGCGGCCCTCCCTCAGAACAAAACACCTGACATTGCGGCCCTCCCTCAGAACTAAACTCCTGACAGTGCGGCCCTCTCTCATTACTGAACTCCTGACAGTGCGGCTCTCTCTCAGTACTAAACTCCTGACAGTGTGGCCCTCCCTCAGAACTAAACACCTGACAGTGCAGCATTCCATCAGTACTAAACTCCTGACAGTGCGGCCCTCCTCAGACCTAAACTCCTGACAATGCAGACCTCGCTAAGAACTAAACTCCTGACAATGCGGGCCTCCCTCAGAACTAAACTCCTGACAGCGTGGCCCTCCCTCAGAACTAAACACCTGACAGTGCAGCATTCCATCAGTACTAAACTCCTGACAATGCGGCCCTACCTCAAAACTAAACTCGTGACAGTGCGGCCCACCCTCTGTACTAAATTCCTAACAGTGCCGCACTCCCTCAGCACGGAACACCTGACTTTGCGGCCCTCCCTCAGTATTAAACTCCTGACCGTGCAGCCCTTCCTCAGGACTAAACACCTGACAGTGCGGCCCTCCCACAGAACTAAACTGCTGACAGTGCAGCATTCCCTCAGTACTAAACTATTGACAGTGCGGCTCTCTCTCAGGACTAAACACCTGACAGTGCGGCCCTCCCTCAATACTAACCTCCTGACAGTGCGGCCCTCCCTCAGAACGAAACATCTGACAGTGCGGCCCTCCGTCAGCACAAACATCTGAAAGTGCGGCCCTCCCTCAGAACTAAACTCCTGACATGTGTGGCCCTCCCTTAGTACTAAACTCCTGACATGTGCGGCCCTCCCTTAGTACTAAACTCCTGACAGCGCTAAACACCTGACATTGCAGCCCTCCCTCAGAACGAAACTCCTGACAATGCGGCGCTCCCTCAAAACCAAACACCTGATATTGCAGCCCTCCCTCAGTACCAAACTCCTGACAGTGCGGCTCTCCCTCAGAACTAAACTCCTGACAGAGCGGCCCTCCCTCAGAACTAAACACCTGACATTGCAGCCCTCCCACAGAACTAAACTCCTGACAGTGCTGCCCTCGTTCATTACTAAACTCCTGACAGTGCATCATTCCGTCACTACTAAACTCCTGACAGTGCGTCCCTCTCTCAGAAATAAACTCCTGACAGTGCAGCATTCCATCAGTACTAAACTCCTGACAGTGCGGCCCTCCCACAGAACTAAACTGCTGACAGTGCAGCATTCCCTCAGTACGAAACAATTGACAGTGCGGCCCTCCCTCAATACTAACCTCCTGACAGTGCGGCCCTCCTTCAGAACGAAACATCTGACAGTGCGGCCCTCCG
>NW_025201804.1:0-4460 GCF_004010195.1 Chiloscyllium plagiosum
CTGAATAAGTATTTTGTGTCCGTCTGCATGGTGGAAGATGCAAGTAATATCCCAAACATTCAAGAGAGGTGGGGGGCAGAGATAAGTACATTGACCATCATCAAGGAAAAGGTGCTAGAAAAACTGAAAGGTCTGAAAGTGGATAAGTCACCTAGAACAGGTGGGCTACACCCCAGAGTTCTGAAGGAGATAGCTGAAGAGATATTGGAGGCTTTAATAGTGATCTTTTAGGTATCACTGGAGTCAGAGAGGGTCCCAGAGGAATGGAAAATCACTAATATAACCCCCTTAAGAAGAGAGTAAGACAAAACACCAGAAATTATAGGCCAATTAGCCTGAACTCAGGCACTGGTAAGATTTTGGAGTCCATTGTGAAGGATGAGATTTCTGAATATTTTCGAAGTGCATAGTAAAATAGGGCAAAGTCAGCTTGGTTTCATCAAGGGGAGGTAATGCCTGACAAATCTGTTGGAATTCTTTGAGGAACAGGTTAGACCAAGGAGAGCCCAATGGATGTTATCTATCTGGACTTCAAGAAGGCTTTTGATAAAGGTGCCGCATAAGAGGCTGCTGAGTAAGATAAGGGCCCATGGTGTTAGAGACAAGGTCCTAGCATGGATAGAAGCTTGGCTGTCTGGCACAAAGTAGAGAGTGGGGATAAAAGGATCCTTCTCAGAATGGCAGCCGGTGACAAGCGGTGTTCCACAAGGGTCAGTTTGGGACCGTAACTTTTCACATAACAATCCAGATGAAGGAACTGAAGGCATTCTGGCTAGGTTTGCTGATGATACAAAGACAGGTGGAGGGACCAGTAGTACTGAGGAGGTGTGGAAGCTGCAGAAATATTTAGACAGATTAGGAGAGTGGGCAAAGAAGTGGCAGATGGAGTACAACGTGGGAAAGTGTGAAGTCATGCACTTCGGTAGCAAGAATAGAAGCATGAACTACTTTCTAAATAGGGAGAAAATTCAGGGATTGGAATTGCAAAGAGACTTGGGAGTCCTAGTCCAGGTTTCTCTTATGGTTAACTTGCAGGTTGAGTCGGTAGTTAAGAGGGCTAATGCAATATTGTCATTCATCTCGATGGGACTAGAATATAAAAGCAGGGATGTACTTCTGAGGCTTTATAAGACTTTGGCAAGACCATATTTAGAGTATTGCGAGCAGTTTTGGGCCCCATATCTCAGGAAAGATGTATTGGCCGTGGAGCGAGTCCAGAGGAGGTTCCCCAAAATGATCCCAGGAATGAAAGGCTTAACATATGAGGAATGTTTGACGGCTCTGGATCTATTCTCAAAATAAGAGGGAGCTGATTTAGGACTGAGTTGAGGGGGAACCTGTTCACCCAAAAGATTGTGAATTTGTGGAATTCCCTGCCCAGTGAAGCAGTTGAGGCTACCTCATCGAATGTTTTTCAGGGAAAGATGGATAGATTCTTGAACAGTAAAGAAAATAAGGGTTACGGTGAGCAGGAAGGTAAGTGGAACTGAGTCCACAAAAAGATCAGCCATGATCTTCTTGAATGGCAGAGCAGGCTCAAAGGGCCAGATGGCCTACTCCTGCTCCTAGTGCTTATGTTCTTATGTTAAGCTGACCAGTTTTCCTAACTAATTGCTGTTCAGGACAAAACCTATTCACACCAGGTTTTATCGTTAACAGAAAATATCTCTATTTATTGTAAGCACACGACTTTAACAGATGGCAGTGAAAACAAAGGCTCTCCAATCAACGACTATGCGACAGAAACTACACCCCTTTCAGAAACTCCAAATAAACAGAATCACTCATTCACGATGACGAGAGACAAATGACGGTTTGGCACAAATATTATGGGTGGAAAAACATAGATTGGGAAAGCAAAGTTTTGAAGGTTGGAAGTCCAGACCACAGGAAGTTAGTTAGATTATCTCACGTAGTTCCTTTTGATTACAGCGATGACCGTAAGCTGTTGTCAAGTAAAGCGATTGTTGTTCTTCATTTGAATGATTGATCCAATAGACCCTGGTCTTTTCTTATTGAAATTAAATTTCCTGCTTTTCTTTTGCCTTTACATTCACACCGAGAGAAGGGAGCAAGTGATATTTCCAGTTTGAAGATTCTGGAGGTCTCTGGCCACTCTGCATTTACAGAACTGTAACAATTTAGATTAGATTCCTTACAGTGTGGAAACAGGCCCTTTGGCCCAACCAGTCCACACCGACCCTCTGAAGAGTAATCCACCCAGAACCATTTCCCTACTAACACTAACACTAGTGGGCAATTTAGCATGGCCAATTCACCTGGCCTGCACATCTTTGGACTGTGGGAGGAAACCGGAGCACCCGGAGGAAACCCACGCAGACACAGGGAGAATGTGCAAACTCCACACAGTCACCCGAGGCTGGGATTGAACGTGGGACCCTGCTGCTGTGAGGCAACAGTGCTAACCACTGAGCCACCAGACCACCCTTGACCAATCAGCTTGACCAATCCAAAGGCTGTCATCAGACAGACTTTCCTCAACCCAAGGGCTCCTGGTGCTAATTGAACTCAATAAAGTAACACTTCCCAAGCTCCATCAACAACATTGATCTGTACAATTAAAAACATGCACCACTCAGCAGTTATGAAACTCTCCGTGTATTTTGGCGATATAGCAAGGTCTGATTGCCATTCCAGTTTATATTCCAAGAGAAAAACAATATGTGTCCCCTTACACCACTGTGACCCTATTTGAATCTTGAAAATTGTTGTACCGTGATAATGGGAATGTTTGCCGAGCTGGGAAGTTGATTTGCAGACGTTTTGTTCCTTGTCTAGGTGACATCTTTGGAGATACTTTGGAGATTCCTGTGAATTCTGGAATTTATTTGGTTCCGTTCTTGCTGCTTCCAGTTGCCACTTCCGATTGTTCATTGTAGAGGCCAGTACATTGGGTATCGGTCTATGAGTTTGTTGATGAAGTCTCTGGATGAATGCCATGCTGTCCTCTGTTTAGCTTGTCCTATGATGGTTGTGCCGTCTATGCGAGAGAGGGCTCTACTAATCTTACAGAGTAAAAAACAATAGTCTTGTTATTAAAAAGAGGATTATAAGGAAAACAATAGGGGAGGGTATAGCTGTCATGACCCCGATCAGAGTTCCACAGTGGCCATGGCTGCCTTAGAGCATATTACCCCAAAGTTTCAGCTTGCATCTTCATTTGGCGTCCCAGCCCCTCCCACTTGGGAAGTTCTGTGCTAGGGACAAGCTATTATTTTGTAATTGCAATGATGGTCATTTGGAGAGGTTGGCAGTCTTGTCACAGGAAATATCTTCCACAAGTAAGAACCCAAGCACTAAGCATATTGTGCTGTTGCTTTTTGCTGGACACCTGTAATTTGCTTGAGTTCTTGGTATGGGGGTGGAACCATCAGTTTGCTTTGCACTGAGAGAGAATGGGAGAGGCGGAGAGAGAGGGAGTGGGGGCCTGGGGGGGAGTGGAGAGGCAGAGAGAAAGAGAGGGGAGACAGAGAGAGGGAGAGAGAGCGGAGACACTATTGCTTATCGGAGGAAATTTCAAATGTGTTATGGAAAGCAGATACAATTTTCATTGAAATATCCAAATAAATCATTATTATTATTTGTAACACAAACCCTCAAGCTGCTGTTTGTAGCTACTCCTGGTGGGAGATCCGCCGCCCTGGTCTGTCATACTCACTTCTTTTGCACCTCACACACCTGCTGGAGCTCATCTGTAATCACTCTGTGACATAGTCATCTAAACATACCTCAGTCAACTCCCCTTCCTGTCATCTCCACTTTGTCCTCTAGTAGAGATCGCTCTAGCTTTCTAGCCCCGGACCCAATGCTGAAATAATGAGATTATCTTTTCCGGTTGTCATTTTACAGAGTTCTTTTTGCTTTTGCAGTTTGAAACACCTCTCCCTTTGATTCATCAACTGTGTATGTAATATTTAGCTTATGCATTAACATCCACATTTGAAAGCCATTTATTTTTGTCTTTTGAATAGCGCAGAGTAGAATATGGTTATTGTCACTTGTACTCCAGTATAGAAGTAGAGGAGGACAGTAAAAACTTTTTACAATGGCTGCCTTTAACTGGTGTCATCTTAGGTACAAGTACCTAGGTACAAATCTTACAGGGTAAAAACCAATAGTTTTATTATAAAAAAGAGGATTTGAGGGAAAGCAATAGCATTACTTACAGTGTCTGAGAATGAGTTAGGAATGAATAACATTGTGAAAAGGATTTCCATTACAGTTGACAGAGAATTCCAAACAGCAGCAATTCAGCACGTGGAATCTAAACCAATTCCTACATTGCTCCAGCCTCCAACCCGCTCCTCACCGGCTCTCAGCGGCAACTAGGTAACTCGTGTTGTACCGGGATTTGCTTCCACCTCGTGCCACTCCAGGACTCAGGACTCCACACCTGCTGTTGCTCTGTTGCTCCCTGACCTGCCCCCCCCTCTCTCTCT
>NW_025201804.1:4863-7352 GCF_004010195.1 Chiloscyllium plagiosum
TAACCGTGGAAGAGGGGCAGGCAGTCGGCCCTAACGACCCCCTCCACGGCCTGGACCGGTTTAGGGCCAGTTTGTCCAGCCCAGGAGCAGACCAACGAAGTGGTCTTCAGAACTGCTCCCCCTCCTCCGTACCGGGTACCCGAAGATCAGGAGCGTGGGACTGAAGTGCAGCCAAAAACAGAGGAGAAGGTTTTTCAGGAAATCAAAAAGGGAGTGCAAACGCCCCACACCCAATATATACGTGGTCCACGGACTCCACAGCGCCACAGAACAAGCAGTTGGGCTGGGAGTCCGTGAACCACCGCAATCTGCGGTTGCAGGGGACTGCTGCGTGCAGCACCCTCCACCCCAGATCCCCGAGAGAAAGGGGGAGGACTCCCGCGTTGAGAGCCCTCCACTGGGGATCCCCACCGCCCGGTGGCAAATGGGCACGCCAAGGCGTGTCCGGACAGTGGATGAGGGAGAAGAGGTGGACGTTGTGCAGCAGCAGTCTAGTACAGGGCCCTCATTTTTACATCCTTGAACGAGACAAAATTAAAGTTCCGGAGGCGGCTCAGGTTGTGGGGCACAGGCTCCCGCAAGACGTACGGGACCTTGGGGCCAATGGTGAAATTCCGTCCGGGCTGGGGTGAGCGTGGATGGGATCCCACCGCACACCTGAGCGTCCTCCAACTGGTGCACTGCGTTGGGTCCAAGCACCACAGTTTTAAGGCGCCGGATGGCAGTAGCCACGTACCGGACGTCTACCGCTGCCCTGCGGCAGCGTCCAGCCCAGGCCCCCGGCACCCAGCACGTCCCCGACCCTGGTCACCCTCGCCACCACGGCCTTCCCCTCCAACAGCCACTCGAACCCGTGAGTACGGAGGTGCGGATTCCTGAGCAATGGCTCCCTGACGACAGCCGCCACTCCAGCCGGAGGGTAGGCGCGACGCGATTCGACCATGTTCCAGACAGACAGTGATCAGGTCCTGGTAAAAGACAGGCAGCGTCTTGAGGGCGACCTCCAAACCGTCACGGTCGACGAACAGGAGCTGCGTGTCGTAGTTGAGGTTACTCACCTGGCGGAAAAAATATGTCGCCAGGGCGCACTACCCAGGAGGAGGCTCGACGTAAAGGTATCGCCGCGAGGTCTGAAAGCGGAACGTCGCGACCTGGGTGCGGACGCACACCAACGACTGACCACCCTCCTCAATAGAGAGACTCAGAACCTGCGCAGCGACCCAGTGCATCTTTTTGTCTCAGAAAAAGTCGACCAACGTTCTCTGGATGTCAGCAACAAAGCCAGGAGGAGGGACCAAAGTGACCAGCCGGTACCACAGCATGGCGGCCACCAGCTGGTTTATGACCAGCACTCGACTCCTGTAAGATAGCACTCGGAGCAGTCCTGTCCTGCGGCCTAGGCGAGCCGAGACTTTGGCCTCCAGCTCCTGCCAATTGGCCGGCCAGGATTCCTCAGCCGAGTTAAGGTAGACCCCCAGGTAGAGGAGATGGGTGGTACTCCAGCTGAACCCCGGTAACTCCTCTGGCAGAGAATCCACCCGCCACGGACCGGCCAGTAGTCCGGAACATTTGGTCCAGTTGACCCTGGCGGAAGACACTGCCGGGTACACGGCTTGGCACTCGCGCATCCTCCCCAGGTCAGCCGGGTCTGTGAAAGTGAGGAGCACATCGTCGGCGTAGGCCGAGAGGACCACCCCTGTGCCCGCGCCGCGCAGAACCAGTCCCGACAACCTCCTCCGCAAGAGGCGCAGGAAAAGGCTCCACGCACAGGGAATACAGCTGGCCGGACAGGGGGCAGCCTTGACGCACTCCTCTCCCGAAGCGAAGGGGCGCCGTCAGGGACCCGTTAACTTTAACCAGACACTCTGCGGCGGCGTACAAAAGTCGAATCCGGGCGACGAAACGCGTCCCAAACCCGAATGCCCGCAGAGTCCCGAGCAGGTACTCGTGATCGACCCTGTCGAATGCCTTCTCCTGATCGAGAGACAGGAAGGCGCTCGGCAGACCAACCTGTCGACAGAAATGGATCAGGTCCCGGACCAGGTGGACGTTATCGTGTATCCTCCGGCCCGGGACCGTGTAGGACTGGTCCGGGTGAATCATGTGGGCCAGCACGGAGGCCAGGCGAGAAGACAACACCCTGGCAAAGAATTTGTAATCCGTGCTGAGGAGGGAGACCGGACGCCAGTTCTTTAGCGAACGAAGGTCCCCCTTCTTTGGTAGCAGAACGATGACTGCCCTGCGCCAAGAAAGGGGCAGCTGTCCAGCATTTAGACACTCCCCCAGGACCTGTGCGTAATCGCTCCCCAGGACGTCCCAGAACGCCCTGAAGAACTCCACAGTCAGTCCGTCCAGCCCCGGGGTTTTGCCCCTCGAGAGCCGGGCGAGGGCGCCGGTCAGCTCCTCTAAGGTGACGGGAGCGACGAACCTTCCGGCGTCCTCCGGGCTGAGCTGCT
This sequence comes from Chiloscyllium plagiosum, assembly GCF_004010195.1. NCBI lineage: Eukaryota > Metazoa > Chordata > Chondrichthyes > Orectolobiformes > Hemiscylliidae > Chiloscyllium > Chiloscyllium plagiosum. The sequence goes on from NW_025201804.1 coordinate 7,320, forward strand.
GCAGGTCCTCCCACAGAACTCTGCGAGCATCCT
>NW_025201805.1:0-7352 GCF_004010195.1 Chiloscyllium plagiosum
AGCATTTCACAAGTTCAGATATCTTGAAGGATTGTCTGACAAGGAGATGTTACAGAGATGGTCATTGCTGTTATGAAGGGAGTTTAAAACACGGCTAAGAATTATTTAATGTTGCTGTTTCTTTACTATTGAGGTTTTCAGGTCAGTTTGTTTAGGATGAGGTGAAGAAGACTGAGTGTGAGTGAGCACCCGGGCTATAGAGTGTTGAATGAGCTGATGATGGCGAATTTCACAGTGGGGGGTGGGTCAGGAGATTTGCTGCGTCATTCAGTCTCGAGGTTACAGATTATAGCAATTACAGAAACATGGCTCAGGGATGGGTAGAACTGGCAGCAGAATGTTCCAGGATACAAATGCTACAGGAAGGATAGAAAGGGAGGCAAGAGAGGAGGGGGGAGTGGCATTTTGACAAGGGATAGCATTACAGCGATGCTGAGGGTGGATATTCCCGGTTAATACATCCAGGGAAGTTATATGGGTGGAACTGAGAAATACCTTTTAGGGATTATATTATAGACACCCCCCCCCCCCCACCCCCCCAATAGTCAGAGGGAAATTGAGAAACAAACTTGTAAGGAGTTCTCAGCTATCTGCAAGAATAATAGGGTAGATATGGTTGGGGATTTTTACTTTCCAAACATCGACTAGGACTGCCACAGTGTTAAAGGTTTAGATGGAGAGGAATGTCTTAAACGTGTACAAGACAATTTTCTGATTAAGTATATGGACGTACCTACTAGAGAAGGTGCAAAACTTGACCTACTCTTGGGAAGTAAGGCAGGGCAGTTGACTGAGTGTTAGTGGGGGAGCACTTTTGGGACAGAGACATTAATTCTATTAGTTTTGAAATAGTGATGGAAAAGGATAGACCACATATAGAAGTTGAAGTTCTAAATTGGAGAAAGGCCAATTTTGACGGTATTAGGCAAGAACTTTCGAAAGCTGATTGGAGGCAGATGTTCGCAGTTAAAGGGAGATCAGCAAGGCGGCCTTTGTGTGGAGCAGCAGAAAATGGGTGAGATACTAAATGAATATTTTACTTCCGTATTTACTGTGGAAAATGATTTGGAAGATATAGACTGTAGGGAAATCGATGGTGACATCTTGCAAACTGTCTAGATTACAAAGGAGGTAGTGCTGGATGTCTTGAAACGGTTAAAGGTGGATAAATCCCCAGGACCTGATCAGGTGTACCCGAGAACTCTGTGAGAAGCTAGATAAGTGATTGCTGGGCCTCTTGCTGAGATACTTGCATCATCGATAGTCGCAGGTAAGGTGTCGGAAGACTGGAGGTTGGCAAATGTGGTGGCACTGTTCTAGAAGGGCGGTAAAGACAGGCCAAGGAACTATAGACCTGTGAGCCTGACGTAGGTGGTGGGCAAGTTGTTAGAGGAAACACTGAGGGACAGGATATCCCTACATTCGGAAAGGCAAGGACTGATTAGGGATAGTCAACATGGTTTTGTGCGTGGGAAATCATGTCTGACAAGCTTGAGTTTTTTTGAAGAAGTAATAAAGAAGATTGAGGAGGGCAGAGTGATACATGTGATCGGTATGGACTTCAGTAAGGCTTTCGACAAGGTTCCCCTTCGGAGACTGATTAACAAGATTAGATCTCATGGGATACAGGGAGAACTAACCATTTGAATACAGAACTGGCTCAATGGAAGAAGACAGAGGGTAGTGGCGGAAGGTTGTTTTTCAAACTGTAGGCCTGTAACCAGTGGAGTGCCACAAGGATCGGTGCTGGTCCCTCTACTTTTTCTCATTTGCATAAATGATTTGAATGCGAGGTACAGTTAGTAAGTTTGCAGATGACACCAAAATTGGAGGTGTAGTGGACAGCGAAGAGGGTTACCTCATATTGCAACATGATCTGTACCAGATGTGCCAATGGGCTGAGAAGTGGCAGATGGAGTTTAATTTAGATAAATGCCAGGTGCTGCATTTTGGGAAAGCAAATCTTAGCAGGAGTTATGCAATTAATGGTAAGGTCGTAGGGAGTATTGCTGAACAAAGAGACCTTGGAGTGCAGGTTCATAGCTCCTTGAAAGTGGAATTGCAGGTAGATAGGATAGTGAAGAAGGCGTTTGTTAGCTTTCCTTTATTGGTCAGAGTATTGAGTACAGGAGTTCGGAGGTCATGTTGCGCCTGTACAGGACATTGTTTAGGCCACTGTTTGAATATTGCGTGCAATTCTGGTCTCCTTCCTATCGGAAAGCTGTTGTGAAACTTGAAAGGGTTCAGAAAAGATTTACAAATATGTTGTAAGAATTGGAGGATCTGAGGTACAGGGAGAGACTGAACAGGCTGGGGATGATTTCTCTGGAGCGTCGGAGACTGAGGGGTGACCTTAGAGAGGTTTACAAAATTATAAGGGGCATGGATAGGATAAATAGACAAAGTGTTTTCTCTAGGGTTGGGGAGTCAACAACAGAGGGCATAGGTTTAGGATGAGAGGGGAAAGACATAAAAGAGACCTAAGGGGCAATGATTTCATGCAGAGGGTGGCACGTGCATGGAATGAGCTGCCAGAGGATGTTGTGGAGGGTGGTACAATTGCAACATTTAAGAGGCATTTGGATGGGTATATGAATGCGAAGCGTTTGGAGGGAGATGGGCCGGGTGCTGGCAAGTGTGACTAGATTGTGTTGGGATATCTGGTAGGCATGGACTGGTTGGACCGAAGGGTTTTGTTTCCATGCTGTATATCTCGATGACTCTATGACTCTATGACTGAATTAGATTTTCATCACATGAAGCTGAAACTGTGCTTGAGTCCGTCCATGTCAATGAAACTGAAATAGACCTCGTAATGGGGATGTGACATTCTGTTTCAAAGTTGCTCTCCAAGTTTAATATTCCAACTTTGTTGCGATGAGACGTGTTCAGACAGTTACCAGCGTGAACGATACAAGTGGAGTTCGGAATTTGCAACAGACAGTGAAGCCAGCAGTTTTCAGTGAACAGAGGAGCAGAGTAGCCATTCACCTGTTCGACCATTGAGTGAACTCATGAGTGGTCTGTGGATAATTTCATATAGCTATATTTGGCCCATATTCCTGAATACCTTTATTGATTCAAAAGTTCATCTCAGATTTCAAACTAACAATTGATTGATTGAGTATCAACTGCTATTTTTGAAGAGAGATCCATTTTCGTATAGAAGTGTTTCCGGGACCACGTGGGGTGGTCACATATGTCTGCTCCCTTGGGTATTCATGGTTGTGGAAATGGCTGGTTGGGGAGATGTTGCTGAAGTTACAGTTGAGCTGTTTGTCAATAAAACAACTCTCTTTAAACATTTGGTCCTTCCGGTCCCCTCCCCCACCATACACATATATATTAACCTTGATCGAGGAGTTGAAGTCAAGAGTAGAGATAAAGAGGGTACTTTCATTGTGGAAAATTGTTACTTGTAGAGTCCCATCTGGACGAATGATGGAACTATAATTATTTATAATCTCTACGAATGACTTGAATTAAATAACAAAATATACTGTCACCTGGTTTGCAGATGACTCAAAATAGATGGAGGCAAGTAGTGTGGATGACATAACAAGACTGCAGAGTGGTAGAGGCAGGATAAGGAAGCGGACAAAAACTCAGCAGATGGAGCACAATGTGGCAAAATTGAGGTTTATGCATGAGTGGTCTGTGGATAATTTCATATAGCTATATTTGGCCCATATCCCTGAATACCTTTATTGATTCAAAAGTTCATCTCAGATTTCAAACTAACAATTGATTGATTGAGTATCAACTGCTATTTTTGAAGAGAGATCCATTTTCGTACAGAAGTGTTTCCAGGACCACGTGGGGTGGTCACATATGTCTGCTCCCTTGGTCATTCATGGTTGTGGAAATGGCTGGTTGGGGAGATGTTGCTGAAGTTACAGTTGAGCTGTTTGTCAATAAAACAACTCTCTTTAAGCATTTGGTCCTTCCGGTCCCCTCCCCCACCATACACATATATATTAACGTTGATCGAGGAGTTGAAGTCAAGAGTAGAGATAAAGAGGGTACTTTCATTGTGGAAAATTGTTACTTGTAGAGTCCCACCTGGACGAATGATGGGACTATAATTATTTATAATCTCTACGAATGACTTGAATTAAATAACCAAAAAATACTGTCACCTGGTTTGCAGATGACTCAAAATAGATGGAGGCAAGTAGTGTGGATGACATAACAAGACTGCAGAGTGGTAGAGGCAGGATAAGGAAGCGGACAAAAACTCAGCAGATGGAGCACAATGTGGCAAAATTGAGGTTTATGCATTTTGGCTGGAAATCCACGACGTCTGAATATTATTTAATTGCGGGGCGAGATTTGCAAAAAGCTGTAGCACAGATCTTTGTCGGTCATTGTCCTCTGCACTACCACCTGATGAAGGAGCTGTACTCTCAAAGCTTGTACTTCCAAATAAACCTTTTGTACTGTAATCTGATGTTGTATGACTTTTAACATTGTCCATCGTAGTTCAATACCGGCACACCGACATCATATTTTAGGAAATTTCAGGAGCTTGACCTCGGACACAGGAGGGTTTTCGTGGCGTGAGATCGAGCAGGCTTGGCCTGTAATCTTTCAAGTTTCGATGAATGAAGGAAGACATAATTGAAAATATGATTCTAAGAGTTTCAACATGCTCGATTAGTGGAGTTGCAAATAGTAAGGAGGATTGTCTATAGGATACAGCAGAATGAGGATCATACAGCAGAATGAGGGTAAAAAATCACAAATGCTCTTTAAGCTGGATAAATGTTATGTGATACATTTTGGAAGGTGAGGAACAGGTGGAAATTATCCGTGAATGGCAGAACCCTTGAGAGTATTTATGTGCAGCAGGATCAGGATGTGCAGGATCACAGACCACTGAAGTTGGCAGCGCATGTAGATTAGGTAGTAATAGAGGCACATGGCCTGTTTACCTTCATTGAAAGAAGTATTGAATATAAGGATAAACAAGTTATTCTGCAGCTTTATAGAACTTTAGGTTAGCCACACTTGTAATATTCTGTTGTACCAGAAGGATGTGAAACCTTTTGAGAGGCTACAGAAATAGTTTTACTGGGAGATTACTTGTTAGGCGTTGGGGAGTGGGGGTGCAGGCTAGCTGTGAAGAAACATTAGTTAGCTTGGGTTTGTTTTCGCTAGAACGCAGGGAATTGAGCAATTACTGGACAGACATTTATAAGGCTGTGAATGGCATGGATAGATTGAGACAATCCGATTAACTGTCCCTTTCACATCTGTTAATTACCTGAAACTGTCTCTGAAGTTCCACCTTTTCTGAGCCATAAATGCACAATTGTTTCCAGTTTATCTCCGACCATGAAATCTCCTCATGTTCATGAAGCCAAGAATCAATTCTTTTGAACCACTTTTCACTAAATCGCTGACAATCCAACTTTGCTCTCTTAGCTAGAATTGTTCACTGTTTGTGCTCTTGTCTGGAATGGTCACTCAATTTAAATCCACCACGATCATCCGTCAAGTGAAAACCAGCTGGACCCCATTTTCAAACTCCCTTTCCACTCCAAAAACCTGGAACTTGATGTCTAGAATAGAGTTCTGCTATCTTGCTCCATTTCCACACCTCATCATCTACACACTGCCACCAAATGATAACATGGAACTCAATCGTTTGCACGCGTTCTCTGACACTGACCTAACATGACCTCAAGTCGCAATCTCAAATATTTGTTGTTCCAGTATTGTTAAATGATCAGACTATGTATCCCACCTTCCTGGACTTTGTTTAAAAAAATCACTCAGCACTTGGGCGTTGCTGAAACGGTCAGCATTTAATGGCCATTCAAGGCTGAGTGTCTGCACACACATGTCTGCCCAACTGCATAAGGGCAGCAGTTCCCTTCTCTTAAGGACTTTGGGTGGCTTTTTGCGGCAATCAACAATGCTAGACATGATGAAACACGCAGCATCAGTGAGCTGGTTCTTGCTGAGTGATAACTGTCTGAAAAAACGTGGTAACATTTCGAAGAATTTGCTGATAATGGAGAGTAAGATTAACTCGTGAAGTTGTATTTGTTCTGCTTTCATGGACATGTCATATGTGAGCGTTTTTCAATAATGCTGCATCAATCTAAGTTTTGTAGTGCACTGGAACAGCTTGACTGTGGCAAAAGCAGGGACTGAGTGAGATGATCACCCACCTTTTCGTTCACAACTGTTTGTCATTTATAAAAGTGATTTAGATGAAAATACAGAAGGCATAGTTGATAACTTTGCTTAAGTCGTCAAAATTCATGGGGCGGTAGGTTATCTCAGAAGACAAAGAGTTTTTAATCAGTTGAGTCAATGATCTGACAAGTGGCAGAGAGAATTTAAATTGAGTAAATACAAACTATTGCATCTTGTTAAAATATACAAGTGCAGGACTTACATAGTTTTAAGTCGGGTCTAGGGATAGTGTTGTATAACAGAGACCTAGGGACTAAGGTAAATAATTCATACAAGTTTGCATCGCATGTGGACTGGGTGGTTAAGGCATTTCGCATGCTTGGCTATATTGCTCATACTGTTGTTTGCCGAGGTTGGGACGTCGTATTGAGGTTGTATGTGCAGCCTCTTCTGGAGTACCGGAAAGATATATTCAAACTGAAGAGTATTCAGCAAAAGTGTCTCAGGATGTTACCTGGATTGGAAGGTTTGAATTAAAGGGAGGAGCAAGGTAGGTTGGAGCTTGTTTCACGAGAGTGTAGGAGGTTGATGACATAGAACATAGAATAGAGGACATTACGGCACAGCACAGGGCCTTGCACCGACCCCTGAAACAAAATCTGAAGCCCATGTGGCCTACATGTTCCGTTCGCTTCCAAATGCCTATCCAATGACCATTTAAATGCTCTCAAGGTTGGCGAGATTGCTACAATTGCAGAAAGTGCGTTTGACGAACACACTACACTCTGATCAAAGAAACTACCTCTGATATCTGTCCTATATCTACCACCCCTCAATTTAATGCTATGTCCCGTCGTGCTCGACTTCGCCATTTGAGTAAAAAGTCTCTAACTGTGAACGCTAACGAAATTAATCATTATCTTACATGTCTCAATTAAGTCACCTCTCAAGTCACCTCTCCACTTTCTTCCTTCTGTCGAAAACAGCCTCACGTTCCTCAGCCTTTCGCGAAAAGGCCTTGCCGCCGTACCAGGCAACATTATGGTAAGTCTCCTCTGAATCCTTGCCAAAGCTTTCACATCCTTTCTATAAGATGGTGACCAGAACTGGACTCAATGCTCCAAGTGTGGCCGCTCCAGAGTTTTATACAGTTGCAGCATAATCTCATGGTACTGAAACACATTCCCTGTACCAATGTCAGGTAA
>NW_025201806.1:0-5097 GCF_004010195.1 Chiloscyllium plagiosum
TGAGAAGTGTCACACTATCAGAGGTTCAGCACTGAGGGAGTGCTGCAATGTCAGAGGGTCCGTACTGAGGGAGTGCCACACTGCCAGAGGGTCAGTACTGAAGGAGCGCTGAGGGACTGCCGCACTCTCAGAGTATCAGTACTGAGGAGTGTCACACTATGAGAGGTTCAGCACTGAGGGAGTGCTGGAATGTCTGAGGATCAGCACTGAGGGAATGGTGCACTGTCAGAGTTTCAGTACTGAGGGAGTTCCACACTGTCAGAGGATCAGTACGAAGGAGTGTAACACTATGAGAGGTTCAGTACTGAGGGAGTGCCACACTGTCAGAGGGTCAGGACAGAAGGAGCTCTGTACTGTCATCGGGAGTGCTGCACTGTGAGTGTCAGTATTGAGGGAGTGCCACACTGTCAGAGGGTTAGCACTGAGGGAGTGCTGCAACGTCTAAGTGTCAGGAATGAGGGAGTGCTTAGATTAGATTACTGATTAGATTAGATTACTTACAGTGTGGAAACAGGCCCTTCGGCCTAACAAATCCACACCGACCCGCCGAAGCGCAACCCACCCATACCCTTACATTTACGCCTTACCGAACACTACGGACAATTTAGCATGACCAATTCACCTGACCTGCACATCTTTGGACTGTGGGAGGAAACCGGAGCACCCGGAGGAAACCCACGCAAACACGGGGAAAACGTGCAAACTCCACACACTCAGTCGCCTGAGGCGGGAACTGAACCCGGGTCTCCGGCGCTGTGAGGCAGCAGTGCTAACCACTGTGCCACCGTGCCGCACTGTCAGAGTGTCAGTACTGAGGGAGTGCCACACTGTCAGAGGATCAATACTGAGGGAGTGTCAGTCTGTCAGTGGGCCCGTACTGAAGGAGCGCTGTACTGTCAGAGAATCAGTACTGAGAAGTGTCACACTATCAGACATTCAGCACTGAGGGAGTCCTGCAATGTTAGAGGGTCAGTACTGAGGGAGTGCTGCAATGTCGGAGGGTCGGTACTGAGGGAGTGCTGTACTGTGAGAGGATCAGTACTGAGAAGTGTCACACGATCAGACGTTCGACACTGAGGGAGTTCTGCAATGTCAGAGGGTCAGTACTGAGGTAGTTTGGCACTCTCAGTGTCTATACTGAGGGAGTGCCACACTGTTAGAGGGTCAGCAGTGCGGGAGTGCTGCACTGTCAAAAAGGGTCAGTAGTGAGGGAGTGCCACACTGTCGGGGGGGGGGGGCAGTACTGAAGGAGCGCTGTACTGTCAGAGCGTCAGTACTGAGGGAATGTTGAAATGTGGGGGGTCAGTACTGAGGGAGTGCAGTACTGTGAGAGGATCAGTACTGAGATGTGTCACACTATCAGACGTTCAGCACTGAGGGAATGCTGCAATGTCAGAGGGTCAGGACTGAGGGAGTGCTGCACTGTCAGTGTCAGTACTGAGCGAGTGCCACTCTGACAATGCTGCACTCCCAACACAATGATCCTCTGACAATGCTGAACTCCCTCCACACTGATCCGCTGACAATGCTGCACTCCCTCCACACTGACCCTCTGACAATGCTGCACTCCCTCCACACTGATCCACTGACAATGCTGCACTCCTCCATACTGAATTTCTGACAATGTTTCACTCCCTCCATATTTACCCTCTGACAATGCTGCATCCCCTCCATACTGACCCTCTGACAATGCTGCACTCCCTCAGTACTGACCCTCTGACAATGCTGCACTCCCTCCACACTGACCCTCTGACAATGCTGCACTCCTTCCACACAGATCCTCTATCAATGCTGCACTGCCTCCATACTGATCCTCTGACAATGCTGCACTCCCTCCACACTGATCCTCTGACAATGCTGCACTCCCTCCACACTTTTCCTCTGACAATGCTGCTCTCTCTCCATACTGATCCTCGGATAGTGATGCACTCCCTCAGTAGTGACTATCTGACAGTGTGGAAGTGGCCCTATACTGACCCTCCGACAGTGTGCCCCAATCTCAGGACAAAACTTCTGACAATACAGCACTCAATCATAACTGCCACTCTGACAGAACAGCACTGCCTCAGTACTGACTCATTGACAGTGTGGCTCTCCCTCAGTACTGACCCATGACAGTGTACCACTCCCTCAGTATTGACCCACTGCCTCGGTCCTGCACCTCTGACAGTCCAGCAGTGCCTCAGTACTGACGATCTGACAGTGTAGCACTCTCTCGGTACTTAACCTCTGACACTGCAGCACTCCCTCAGTACTGACCGTCTAATGGTGCAGTGCTCTCAGTGCAGATCCTCTGATACTGAGGCTTGCCCTCTGGACTGAACCTCTGACCGTGTGGTGCTCCCTCAGTACTGACTCGCTGACAGTGCCACAGCCCTCAGCACTGACCCGCTAACAGTTCAGCACCCGCTCGGTACTGGCACTCTGACAGTGCAGCACTCTCTCTCTCCTGACCCTCTGAAATAGCACTCAATCAGAACTGACACTCTCACTGTGTAGCGCTCCCTCAATACGGACGTATTGCTCTCTCAGTTCTGACCCTCTGACAGAGTAGTACTCCTCAGAGATGGCCCTCTGGTAATGCAGCAGTCCCTCACTACTGACTGTCCGATAGTGCGGTGATCCCTCAGTACACACCCTCTGGCAATGCATCAGTCCCTCAGTACAGACTTCTGACACTGCTGCACTCCCTCCACACTGACCCTCTGACAATGCTGCATCCCCTCCACACTGACCCTCTGACAAGGCTGCACTCCATCCACACTGATCCGCTGACAATGCTGCACTCCCTCCACACTGACCCGCTGACAATGCTGCACTCCAAACACAGACCCTCTGACAATGCTGCAGTCCCTCCATACTGATCCTTTGACAATGCTGCACTCCCTCCACACTGACCCTCTGACAATGCAGCACTCCCTCCACACTGACCCTCTGACAATGCTGCACTCCCTCCATACTGATCTTCTGACAATGCTGCACTCCATCCATACTGACCCTCTGACAATGCTGCACTCCCTCCACACTGATCTTCTTACAATGCTGCCCTCCCTCCATACTGATTCTCTGAAAATGCTTCAGCTCCTCCAATTTTACCCTCTGACAATGCTGCACTCCCTCCACACTGATCTTCTTACAATGCTGCACTCCCTCCACACTGATCCCCTGAGAATTCTACACTCCCTCCACACTGATCCTCTGACAATGCTGTACTCCCTCCACACTGCTCCCCTGACAATGCTGCACTCCCTCCACACTGCTCCCCTGACAATGCTGCGCTCCCTCCATACTGATTCTCTGAAAATGCTTCACCTCTTTCATATTGACCCTCTGACAATGCTGCACTCCCCCCACAGTGACCCTCAAACACTCCTGCCCTCCCTCCATACTGATCCTCTGTCAATGCTGCACTCCCTCCATGCTGATCAGCTGACAATGCAGCACTCCCTCTTCACTGATCCTCTGACATTGCAGCTCTCTCTCCATACTGACGGATGGTCAGAACTGACTCTCTGACAGTGTGGAAGTGGCTCTATACTGACCCTCCGACAGTGTGGCCCAATCTCAGAGCAAAACCTCTGACATACAGTACTCAATCATAACTGCCACTCTGACAGTACAGCACTGCCTCAGTACCGACTCAGTAACAGTATCACTCCCTCAGCACTGACCCTCTGCCTCGGTCCTGCAACTCTGACAGTCCAGCAGAGCCTCAGTACTGACCCTCTGACAGTGCAGCACACTCTCTGGCCCTCTGGTAATGCAGGAGTCCCTCACTACTGACTGACCGACAGGGCGGTGATCAATCAGTACTCACCCGCTCTTCAATGCAGCAATCCCTCAGTACTGACCCTCTGACAATGCTGCACTCCCGCCACACGGACCCTCTGACAATGCTGCACTCCCTCCACACTGACGCTCTGACAATGCTGCACTCCGTCCGCACTGACGCTCTGACAATGCTGCACTCCCTCCATACTGATCCTTTGACAATGCTGCAGTCCCTCCATACTGATCCTCTGACAATGCTGCACTCCCTCCACAATGACCCTCTGACAATGCAGCACTCCGTCCACACTGACCCTCTGACAATGCTGCAATCCCACCACACTGATCGTCTGACAATGTTGATCTCCCTCCACACTGACCCTCTGACAATGCTGAACTCAATGCGTCCTGACCCTCTGACAATGCAGCACTGCCTCCATACTGATCCTCTGACAATCCTGCATTCCCTCTACACTGACCGTCTGACAATGCTGCACTCCCTCCATACTGATCCTCTGACAATGCTGCATTTCCTCCACACTGACACACTGAAAATGCTGCACCATCTCCACACTGACCCTATGACAATGCTGCACTCCGTCCGCACTGACCCTCTGAAAATGCTGCACTCCCTCCACATTGATCCTCTGACAATGCTGCATTTCCTCCACACTGACACTCTGACAATGCTGCACCACCTCCACACATATCCTCTGACAATGCTGAACTCCCTCCACACTAATCCTCTGCCAATGCTGCACGCCATCCGCACTGAACCTCTGACAATGCTGCACTCCCTCCATACTGACTCTCTTACAATGCTGCACCCTCCACACTGACCCTCTGACAATGCTGCACTCCCTCCACACTGACCCTCTTACAATGCTGCACCACTTCCATACTGATCCTCTGACAATGCTGCAGTCACTCCACTCTGATCCTCTGACAATGCTGCACTACCTGAGCACTCATCCTCTGGCAATGCTGCACTCCCTCCATACTGATCCTCTGACAATGCTGTACTCCCTCCACACTGACCTCTGACAACGCTGCACTCCCTCCATACTGACCCACTGAAAATGCTGCACTCCCTCCACACTGACTCTCTGACAATGCTGCACTCCCTCCACACTGACCTCTGACAATGCTGCACTCCCTCCATACTGACCCTCTGACAATGCTGCACTCCCACCACACTGACACTGACAATGCTGCACTCCCGCCACAATGACATCCGACAATGCTGCACTCCCTCCATACTGATCCTCTGACAATGCTGTACTCCCTCCACACTGACCTCTGACAACGCTGCACTCCCTCCATACTGAC
>NW_025201806.1:6035-7353 GCF_004010195.1 Chiloscyllium plagiosum
TAGGGGAATGACTACAGGGGATCCCTGCACTGCCTGCTTCCTCCCCTTCCCACCTCTAACTGTTATCCATCTACCTCTGTTCTCTGGCGTAACTATGTCCCTGTAGCTTCTATCTATCACCCTCTCAGCCTCTCGAATAGTCCTCAGTTCATCCAACTCCAGTTCCAGTTCCCTAACTCGTTCTGTGAGGAGCAGAATCTGACTGCATTTCTTGCAGATGAAGTCGGCAGGAGTATCGGTGGTCACCCCTACCTCAAACATCCGGCAGGAGGAACATTCCACTGCCTGCGCTGCCATTACTCCACACTTCGTCTCCAAAGCAAGAACACTGAGTAGCTTACCTGTGAACTTTAAAGTTAGGTTAGAGGAGGAGGATGGGAGGGAGGCCCTACTGTGTAGGGCCTGGGGACTAGAACACACCCACTCAAATCACTTACCTTCCCGACCAGCTCAGCGCTCCAACCTCACTTCCGCCCAGCTCGCGCCGCTCTCTGCTGTAGTCCTAGACTCTCCCACAAGGGGAAACAATCTCTCTATCCATTAAACACCCAAGAATTTTGCATGGTTCAACAAGGTCTCCTCTCATTCTTCTAAATTCCAATGAGTACAGGTCACATCATCTCAACCTATCCACATCAGACAATTCCTCATACGCAATATTAACCCAGTGAACCTTCTCTGAGCTGCCTCCAGTGCCTATATATCTGACCTTAGATTTGGGGCCCAAACCTGTTTATAGTATTCCATCTATTATCTGACTAGTGCCTTGTATGGTTTAAGTAAAATCTCTCTATTCTTATACTCCATTCCCTTTGAAATGAAGGTCTACATTCCATTTGCCTTCCCTATTACCTGGTGAATTTGGATGCTAGCTTTTTATGATTCATGGATCAGCGCTCCAAAATCCTCTGTTTTGTAGTCTTCTGCAGTCTTTTGCCATTTAAATAATATCCAGCTACTCCATTCTTGCTACTTGGGGCATACTGAGGTTGTGAAATATGCCATATAAATGCAAATTGTTTCATTTCGGTTTCTTTCTTCAGGTATTGTCTCTGTTACTCCATCTAGTATTATGGCAATCTGTTAATTGTCTCCTCTTCTGTGGGGATGATGTTGTTTGCAAAGACCACGGTGGAGTGGTTAAGCAATGCGGTTAAGCAATGTTGAAGATGTTGAGACAGATTTCATATATCCTGCGAAAGCTCTGTAATGTTAATGACAAAGTTTATATCAGTATTTATGGTGGTAAACAGGCAAATTCAACTGCTAGGATGCTCAGTGAATTTTCAGAGCCTGAGTTTTAATCTGTAAGGGGTTA
>NW_025201807.1:0-2472 GCF_004010195.1 Chiloscyllium plagiosum
TGAGGCAGTTTCGTTCGAGAGAAGAACGTTATATTTGACTTTATAGAGACACACAAGATAATCTGAGGATTACATAGTGTAGACAGTGAGAGCCTTTTTTGCTCTGATGCTGATGACTAACACGAGAGGACATAGGTTTAAATTGAGGGGTGGTAGATGTACGACAGATGTGAGAGGTAGTTCCATTACTCAGAAGGTAGTAGGGGGGAGCGTGAAACGCAGTCTCTGCAGTAGTTTTAGACTCCTCAAATTTAAGGGCATCGAGTTTCGAAGGGTCTATACTGTGCTGTGATGTTCTATGTTCTGAGTTATAATAAAAAAATCAGAGATTAAGAGAATATTTCTCTGAAGGAATAACAGAATAAGAGCATGAGTACAAAGGAGAATGAGCCCAAAAGACAATGAGCAAATAACATATGAACGAATAAGACATTCGGGAATGAGAACTTAATAAAACTATGACAAAGAATAGAAGAACAAAAGTGAATTAGAACAGGAGAAGATTAACATAGTAAGATAATGACAACATTAAGTAATATGCGCATCAGAACATAAGTGAACATGAAAATAAGAACATTACAGAACAGGAAACTAAGATAATAAGAGCGTCAGAGACAACATGATAAGAGCATATGACACACAGAAGGAGTAGAATAAGTACGCAAGACATTTTATGAATATTAAACTCAGAACAGAAGAGAATATAAACACAAAACAAACGAAAAAACAACATAAGTGAATACGAAAATAAGAGAGGAGAAATATATGAATTTAACAGAACAAGAACACACGGGCCCATGAACATGGGAGAACAAGAAAAGACGTACATATAAAAAAAGAGTGACAGAATTCGAGATCAAAAGAATAAGAACATAAGTGAGTAATAAATATGTGAAGAGGGATATAACAGAAGAAGAGAATATGAGAATGTAAGAGATGGAGAACATAAGAATATAACACCAGAACGAAATGAAAACATAAGATAAGAACTGCATAAGGGAATATGTGCAGATGCAAATACGAAAACAAAACACAAGTGAGTCAGCAAATAAGAGCGTGAGACTGTGAGAACAACAGTGAACAAAAACATAAGGGAACGAAAACATCAGACTATAAGTCCATATATGAATAAGAACATAAGAGATTGGGAAGGCAAGACAATGATAATGTTAGAAAATTTGAGCAGAGTTATATATGCGAACAAGAACAAAAGGGAAGAAGTTGATAAAATAAGAAGAATCTATGCGAATAAAAGATAAAAGAATGACAACATACGAGTATAAGAGAATAAGAAAATAAGAAACTTTATGAATATGCAAATATGAACATAGAATAAAAAAAAACATGAGATCTAAATCGAGAAAAACAATCTAAGTGAGTAAGAACATAAGTGAGTATAAAAATAGGACCATAACAGTATAGGATCACAGTGGAATAATTAAACAGGAGAACAGAAACAGAAGAGCATTAGAGAGTAAGCACATGAACCAGAGAATTACATAAATGGAAAATACGAAAATAAGTGAATAGGAACATAAATATACGAGGACATACAAAGTACAGTAGAGTTTAAAATGTAAGAGTATAAGAACGTACGATGGTACGAGAATAAGACCTTCACAAAACAAAAGCAAAGTGCTTTTGTGAACAAGAAAAGGAGTACATAAGATAAAATAATAAGAACGGAAAAGAAATCAATCGATGTGAACAAGAACATAAGAGAGCAGCAACATGGGAAAATAAAAGAAAAAGAACAGAAGAAAAACACACAAGATCATTTGAGAATAAATAAAGAATATCAGAATTAGAGAAAAGTAGAATAAGAATGTAAGTGAATAAGTAAATAAGATTATTTATGATTAGCAAAAGAAGAACATAAGAGACTAAAATTGGGAGATTAAAATAGAATTCAAAGTAATTGACTAAGAACATAAGTGAGCAGAACATAGGAACGTCAAGCAGTTCGAACATAAGAGAGAATAACACGGATAATCATAAGAATGTAAGAATTTGAAACAGACAAATTAAGAATATGTTTAGTGACATATGAACATAAAAGAAAGAAAACAAAAGATTCGTATAGAATATGAATATTAGAAAAAGAGAATAAAAGAATTTTAACGTAAGAGAAAACGAATTGACGAGAATAGGAATACGTGAGAATACAACATAAGGCAATAATAAATAACAGCATAATAACGTAAGTGAATAAGAAATTTAGAGATGAAGACGATAACACTCCAAATGAATAACAGAAGAAGAGAATGAGGACATAAGAGAATGACAGTACATGAGAATAAAATAATAAGACAATAAATTAGGAAGAAAATAAGGGAATGAAAAAACGACAACAAAAGAGGATAAGTACATTAACATTGGAGAATAAGAACACAACAAAATAAAAACGTAAGTTAATAAAGAAAGAGAATAAGTACAGAAGCAAATCAGAACAGAAGTAAATATGCAAATAAA
>NW_025201807.1:4639-7353 GCF_004010195.1 Chiloscyllium plagiosum
GCACACACACACATACAGCCATAGACCTGGACACCCACACAAACTTTCTCTCACACAAAAGCTCTCCCTCATGCGCACACACATATATCCCCACACTCAAATCCATGCACGCACCCTTTCAATAACATATACCCCATTGCACACACATACACACACGCTGTCATGGACACTCACGTGCCCACATACACACCCACATGAACACACTCACTTGGCCTACCCTGCACTCACACATATATAAAGTTTTTTGTATGAATTTGTACTTGCTGCACAACATTTTATTTTGCACGAAAACGGCATTATTCGTTTAAGATTCTGCAAATCCCATTTTAGAAATGCAATCAGTCTGAACGAACATTGGGACACAGACTTTAACCTCACACCTTCAATGCATTATCTGATCTGAAATGGCTTCTATTTTTAAAACTGTGTTGATCATATAACTTTTTAAAAAACCTGGGATTTACATATGAAGGAACTGAAAATAACATGATTATTCCGAATGATAAAAGCTAATTTTGTTTAATATTTAATTCCATGACAATTCAATCTTGTTGCTTCAAATTCTGTGTCCTATGATTCTGGTCCACAACCACCTGATGACGAAGCAGCGCTTCGAAACATAATGCTTCCAGAGAAATCTGTTCACCTCCAAACTGGTGTTGTGTAATTTTAAATTGACCCATTGTGAAAATAATAGAATAAGCACATACATAAGCAAGCGAATAAGAGAATAAGAATGTTCGAGATTATGAATAAGAGAATATTAAAGGGTGAGAAAAGCGTAAGAACAGAATGCACAATGACCAAATAAGAGATTGAGAACATCAGATAATAAGTGCAAGAGGTAATAAGATAATATGAATATAAGAGCGTAAAAAAGTGAGAATATAAATGCAAAAGAGATTAAGAAAAAATACGAGAATAAAAATAGAAAAGAATAAACTCTTAAGATAATCAGTACTCCAGAGAAAAAGCACATAGGTGAATCAGAAAATAAGGAAATAAAGGAAGTAGAACGTAAGTGAATATGCGAATAATAACATAAGGGTACATGAATTTAAAATAAGAAACACAATCGAGTTTAAAATGGAGGAGGAGAATAGCATAGGAGAGTAATAGGATTAGACCTTCAGATAAATGAGACGTCAGAGCATTTATAAATAACAAAATAAATGCAGAAATTAAAATTATAAGAATTAAAGAGCAATCAACATAAGTGCAAAACTACGTAAGTGAGGAGGAACAGAATAACACCAGAGAGCATGCTCATAAAATGTGATGGGGATGTGATGGCTTAATTGTATAATCAGTGGACTCTAAATCAATTGAACCATGATAGAATGTGGAATTTGATTTCAACAAATATTTGGAATTAAAAATCTAATGCCTGCTTTATATCCATTGCCTCTGCTCGAAATAAAAACACCATCTGTCTCACCAGTGCCCTTTCGTGAAGGAACTTGTCAATACTTACCTGGTCTGGCCTACATGTGACTCCAGCTCAGTAACAAAGTGGCTGACATTCAGCTACTCGCTGGGCTATTAGGGATGGGCAATAAATGCTGCTTCACCAGCGATGCCCGCATCCTCATAAAGAATACAGAGAAAAATAATAAGTCAAAAAAAACATAATATCATAAGAGAACAAAGCTTTCAATATAAGTACGAGAGAACAAGATAACAAGAAAATAAGTTGAGAAGACCATAAGACGATTTATAATCATGAAAAGAAGAATATAAGGAAACAGAGTTTGTGAGAAGATTTGTCGCTCGTGTGCTCATTGTTGGCCGAGCTGGGAATTTGTGTTGCAGACGTTTCTTCCCCTGTTTAGGTGACATCCTCAGTGCTTGGGAGCCTCCTGTGAGGCGCTTCTGTGATGTCATCACTATAAATGCCGGAGGAAACATCACAGAAGCGCTTCACAGGAGGCTCCCAAGCACTGAGGATGCCACCTCGACAGGGGAAGAAATATCTGCAACACAAATTCCCGGCCCGGCAAAAGAACCACAACAATAAGGAAACAGAATAAAAAAAGCAGATAAATGAACAAAGGTGAAAAAGTATATATGTGAAGCGGATTATAGAAACAGAAGGTAGTAAGAACATAGGATAATAAGAGCTTGAGAAACACAATTAAACTTTTAGACGAAAAACCTAAGAACGTAAGAGGATCACAACAGAAGAGAATGCGAGTACATGAACGTGGAAGAAATGAATAAAACACAGAGAGTATAAGAGAACAAGAATAGACGAAAATAGGAATATTGGAGAATAAGAGAATTGGACTATGAGAAATTAAGTTCATCAGAATATAAGAGAATCTGTATCTAATAGAGCAAGACACAAATAAGAATCTAAGATAACAAAATAAAAACATAATCGTCTACGAATGTGCGAGATAAAGAGAACAAGGCTCGAAGACAGCAACAGAATAAGAGAATGAGAATATTAGGGAATGTGTACATAAGTGAATAGGACAATAAAAATATAACTGAGTAAGAACATAAAGGATTGAGAACATGATAACAAAAGAGTTAAAATTGTAATAAGAATCAAATAATATTAACAGAACAAATTAAGAATGTAACATCATGGAAACATAAGAGCGTAGGCACAGAAGTGATTCAGAACATAAGACAATACGACGGTAAGATAACAAAAACATGTAAGAATCGCATCATTAGTGAATATGCGATTGAGGATATAAGTGAAA